>NW_028225865.1:0-130764 GCF_052327205.1 Somniosus microcephalus
GATCACATGGATGAACTACAGAATTTGTTCATCCTAGTTTGGCATAAAAATAAAACAAAAAAGGTGACTCAACCGTGGCTAACAAGGGAGATTAGGGATAGCATAAGATCCAAGGAGAGGACATACAAATTGGCCAGAAAAAGCAGTAAACCTGAGGATTGGGAGCAGTTTAAGACTGTAAAAGCTTTTATAGATATGTGAAGAGAAAAAGATTGGTGAAGTCAAGCGTAGGTCCATTGCAGTCAGAATCAGGGGAATTTATAATGGGGAACAAAGGAATGGCAGCCCAATTAAATACACATTTTGGTTCTGTCTTCTCAAAGGAGGACACAAATAACCTCCCAGAGATGTGGGGGAACATAGGGTCTAATGAGAGGGAGGAACTGAATGAAATCAGTATTTGTAGGGAAATGGTGTTAGGGAAATTGACGGGATTGAAGGCCGATAAATCCCCAGGGCCTGATAATCTAAATCCTAGGGTACTTAAGGAAGTGGCCCTAGAAATAGTAGATGCATTGCTGGTCATCTTCCAAAATTCGATCGACTCTGGAACAGTACCCATGGATTGGAGGGTAGCAAATGTTACCCCACTATTCAAAAAAGGTGGTAGAGAGAAAATGGGGAATTATAGACCGATATGCCTGACATCGGTAGTGGGGAAAATGCTGGAGTCCATTATAAAAGATGTAATAGCAGAGCACTTGGAAAACAGTGACAGGATCGGACAAAGTCAACATGGATTTACAAAAGGTACATCATGCTTGACTAATCTACTGGAATTTTTTGAGGATGTAACTGGTAAAATAGATATGGGAGAACCAGTGGATGTGGTGTATTTGGACTTTCAGCAGGCTTTCGATAAGGTCCCGCATAAGAGATTAGCATGTAAAGTAAGGCGCATGGGAATGAGGGCAAGGTATTGACTTGGATAGAGAACTGGTTGGCAGACAGAAAGCAAAGAGTTGGAATAAACGGGTCTTTTTCCAAGTGGCAGGCAGTGACTAGTGGGGTAACGCATGGATCAGTCCTAGGACCCCAACTATTCACAATATATATTAATGATCTAGACGAGGGAACTAGATGTAATATCTCCAAGTTTGCAGACGACACAAAGCTGGGTGGGCGTGTGTGCTGTGAGGAGAATGCAGATAAACTCCAGTATGATTTGGACAGGTTGGGTGATTGGGCAGAAGCATGGCAGGTGCAATATAATGTGGATAAATGCAAGGTTATCCACATTGGTGTCAAAAACAGGAAGGCAGATTATTATCTGAATGGCAATAGATTGACAGAAGGGGAAGTGCAATGAGACCTGAGTGTCCTTGTGCACCAGTCGCTGAAGGTAAGCAGGCAGGTGCAGCAGGCGGTTAAAAAGGCAACTGGTATGTTGGCCTTCGTGGCGAGAGGGTTTGAGTACAGGAACAAGGATGTTTTGCTGCAGTTGTACAGGGCCTTGGTGAGACCACATCTTGAGTATTGTGTGCAGTTTTGTTCACCTTATCTGAGGAAGGATGTTCTTGCCATGGAGGGAGTGCAACGAAGATTCACCTGGGATGGAAGGAATGACCTATGTGAAGAGATTGGGTCGATTGGGCTTATACTCGCTGGAGTTTAGAAGAATGAGAGGGGATCTCATTGAATCTTATAAAATTCTAACAGGGCTAGACAGACTAGATGCAGGATGATGTTCCCGATGACCGGGGAGTCCAGAACCAGGTGTCACAGTCTAAAGATAAGGGGTAAGCCATTTAGGACAGAGATGAGGAGGAATTTCTTCATCCAGAGAGATGTGAGCCTGTGGAATTCTCTACCACAGAAGGCAATAGAGGCCAATTCATGAAATATATTCAAGAAGGAGTTAGATATATTTCTTAATGCTAAAGGGATCAATGGATATGGAGAGAAGGCAGGGACAGGGTACTGAATTTGGATGATCAGCCATGATCTCATTGAATGGTGGAGCAGGCTCGAGTGGCCGAATGGCCTACTCCTGCTCCTATCTTCTATGTTTCTATGTGTCATTCCCTAGTCGTTCCCAGTCGGCTGTACGGTCCCCTATGTCCCTGCTCAGCTTCCTGAGCCACCACCACCTATCCAGGGGAATCTGTCCTTTACATGTAAGGCATACACATTTCCCCTCAGTGACGCTGACCCTTGTAGCAACGACCTGTAACCTGGGGCACGGGATGGGGGCCTCCCCGTATGTGATCCCTGTCTGGCTGCAGTATTGTGTTGAGTTAGACCCCAGCTACCTTGGCCACCTTCCCTCATGGCAGTAAATAGTTAGCTTCTCCACACTCTGTTCGCCACCCCCCGTGGTAATGATTGGTGCTCTCTCTCCTGAGCACCCATAGATGTGAGAGTCCTCCACGTCACCTCGGTCACCGATGCTCACCCCTACCAGGGCGAGCAGGAGCAGAAACTTTCCCATGCCGATTTCCTTTCTGTAGGGACACATGAAACAGATCGCCATGTCCCTAGAAGGTTCTTTGGCTTGACACAGTTACCGAGTCTCGAAAACTTAAACTCATCATAACTAATTAAACAATAGTAAACCTAAAACTATCAAAACTATAAAACACTTAAACTTCAACAGAAAATCTATGTACATCCGCCGCCCGTTTCCAGGCGGCCAGGCTAATTCCTGTTTGGTCTCTGTCTTCTGTGGCCTCTGGGCAGCTTGTACACCTGGGCGTAAGGTGGCATGTACCGCAGGACCAAAGAGTCCTTCTTAATACAACTGGGAGTTTCCCTGAATCCCAGATGATTGGGGGAATGTGCCCTCCTGTACTGCAGCACACTACCCCCTTCGGTGTGGCTGCCAAGTCCCTGTCCTGTCCTGTGGGTTCCCCGCAGTCTGAGGCTGCAGGCTGGGGATCACACTTGCTTTCCTTGCCCAACGCTACCTCTCCTGTGAGTCCTTCACTGATGGAGGCTGCAGGCTGGGGATCCCTGTCCTTAGATTGATCCCTGACCTTGGGCGTTCCTTTTCGGGTTACGACCCCTCTGGGGCTGAACTGTTTAAACTGGTATACCGATGACCATGGTAGTTTAGGCTGTGGTGTGCGAGGAGACCTCCTTAAGTCTGCGGTTACGGGGGGTGTGTCCCAAATAATTGGTGGGATGGCCCCTCCTGTGACACAAGCCACTGCCCCCACCGGTGCGGTCTGTGAGTCTGCCACAGCTGCTGGCTGAGGATCTCTATCTTTAACTTTATCCTCTGCTTCCTGACCCTCCTCTTCCCACTCCACCCGGGTTTCCCCTGGTGCCATTGAACAGACCATGCCTCTGGCCTCAGACAAGGCTTGGGTCAATTTTTTAATCCTTTCTTCACAGGGACCATGATCATAGTCTTCATAACCCCTACTTTATGAGCTATTTTAACGTCCCTTAGCTGACCCTCCAAACCGTCAGCTCTCGCTGTTAATCTTGCATTCTCCTCCCTGGCCAAGCTGGTGACAGGTACTGCGCTAATCCTTCCTGGGCATCAGGCTGGAGCTCCAGCGGCGGGCTCTACAGCTGAGACAGGCAGCGAAATCGGAGGCAAGCAATAACGGACTGGGAGGGTGCACTCGAGAGACGGCTGGCGCGGCAAGCAGGTCAGCGTTTAGACCTCCATCGGGAACGAGTCTCCAACAGTGAATAAACGGAAACCACAGTAAAACAGCGTTGTTATCGGTAGCAGCGGCGGGAAAGCGCGGGAAGCGCCTTATCGTTGCTACAGAGAGAGAGAAAGAAAAAAAAAGCGCGGGAAGCGCCATATCTTTCTGAAATGCCTAAATCTGGTAATATTGAGGCTTTTGATGGCAAAATAGAAGATTGGACCACATACGTGGAAAGAGTAGAGGTTTATTGCACTGCAAATGGAATAACAGATGAAAAAAAAGCTTCAGTACTTCTGAACTTAATGGGCGCGAAGACATACGGGCTGTTACGAAATTTAATCACTCCAGCCAAACCAAAGGACAAGACTTTTAAAGAAATTGTTGATACCCTGCAGGAGCATTTAAACCCAACACCGCTGCTGATAGCGGAATGATTCAAGTTCTTCAAGAGAAATCAACACAAGAATGAAAGTAACGCTGATTACCTAACCGAATTAAGAAAGCTATCAAAGTACTGCCAATTCGGAGCAGGACTATCGGATTATCTTCGAGACAAATTTGTTTGCGGTCTCTTAAGTGAAGGAACACAAAAAAGACTGCTTTCTGAAAAAGATTTAACATTGGACAAAGCTTTCAGTATGGCTGTATCATACGAAGCAGCAGCAAAAGGAGCTGCAGAGATACAACAAGAGACACAGGACTTCGGCACCCATAAAATGACACAGGAGTTCGGAAGATGTTATCGCTGCGGCAGATCCACCCATAACCAGAGGGACTGCTGGTTCAAGGGCAAAGCATGCAGGCAATGTGGTAAGATTGGACACATTGCACGGGTATGCCAATCTGGACAAAATAAATCCACTGACAGAAAACAAAAAATCAATAAAGAAAAGTACAGGAAGGTACAAATGATGACGGACAATAGCTCCGAAGACCAGAATAGCGATAGCGACTCCGGAAACAAGAGACTAAGCTGTCTCAAATTACATAATGTACTTGCCAAAGAGGATTACCAAGCCATTTGGGTTACCCTCACAATAGCAGGGTCCCCAGTTAAAATGGAGCTAGATACAGGATCAGCTCTAACCGTAATAAATCGACGAGATTACGAGAGGCTATTTTCGCATATACCTCTAAAAGACACATCCATTATCTTAAAAACATATACGGGGCAGAAAGTCTACCCCAAAGGAAAAATAAGGGTGCCTGTGGTATACAACGGCAAAGAAATACAAAAGTTGTATTTATACATTCTACAAGATGGTGGTCCACCGTTGTTGGGACGTGAATGGATAAGGAAGATACGTTTAGACTGGCACTCCATTCAGGCACTGACGGTGACCAGTAAGGAAAAAAACAATGATGACATCATACCTGAACGATTAAAAGACATCTTGGCCAACGCCAAAGAAGTGTTTCAAGAGAAACTAGGAGCCTTGAAAGGCATCACCGCCTCAATAAAAGTGGAAGATACAGCAATTCCAAAAATTTTTAAGGCAAGACCGGTGCCATACGCAATACGTCCGGCAGTCGAGGCAGAGCTGAAGAATTTGGAAAAGGCAGGCATAGTATCCAAAATAGATTGGAGCGAATGGGCAACACCCATCGTTCCGGTCATGAAAAAAACATTGAAAAATAACTCTGAGGAACAGAAAAAAATTCGCATCTGTGGGGACTTTAAGGTGACTGTAAACCCGGTCCTTCACACGGTACAGTATCCTCTTCCGAGGATAGAAGATATTTTCGCCTCACTATCCGGAGGGAAACGTTTCACAAAAATTGACTTGGCACAGGCATATCTACAGATGGAGGTTGAGGAGACCTCTAAAAAGTATCTCACAATAAACACACACAAAGGCCTGTACCAGTACAATCGACTGGTTTTTGGAATAGCATCAGCTCCAGCTATCTGGCAAAGAGCTATGGAGCAAGTCCTGCAAGGGATTCCGGGGACTCAATGCTACCTAGACGACATCCTTATAACAGGAGAAAACGACAACGAGCACCTTGCCAATTTGGAGCAGGTGCTCACTAGGCTGAAAGAACGGGGCCTACGAGCAAATCGCCCCAAGTGCGAATTTTTCCAAAATCAGATATCATATTGTGGCCACATAATTAATAAGGAAGGGTTGCATAAGTCACCTGAAAAAATTGAAGCAGTTATAAAAGCCCCAGCACCTGAAAATGTTTCACAATTAAGGTCATTCCTGGGATTAATAAATTACTATCATAAATTTTTACCGAACTTATCAACTATTCTACACCCTCTTAATGATCTTCTACAGACAGGAGTGATTTGGAAATGGAACGAAGACTGTAAACGTGCCTTCCATAAATGTAAAGACTTAATCACATCCGAGAAAATTTTGGCTCATTACAACCCATCACTACCAATCAGACTGGCGTGCGATGCATCCCCTTACGGCATAGGAGCGGTATTGTCCCATAGATTCCCTGATGGCTCGGAACGGCCGATAGCTTTTGCGTCACGCTCATTGAACTCAGCTGAGCGTAACTATGCCCAGATAGACAGGGAAGCACTCAGCCTGGTATGGGGAGTGAAGAAATTCAACCATTACCTACACGGACAAAAATTTACCTTGCTGACTGACCATCAACCCCTCATCTCCATATTCAACCCTAAAAAAGGTGTCCCCATTATGACGGCACAAAGACTACAGAGGTGGTCCCTTTTTCTAGGGGCACACCAATACAACATTGAATACAAAGGGTCAAAACAGCATGGGAATGCTGACGGTTTATCACGCCTACCGTTGCCAACGATAGAAGAGGCACCTACAGTAGACCCAGTAGAGATATTCCACTCTACCATAGTGGAATGCCTACCGGTGACAAATTCTGCCATTGAAAGGGAGACAAGAAATGACCCTACTCTCTCATGGGTCTACGATTTAACAGTGAAGGGATGGCCAGCACATGGCGAACCACTGTTGCCAGCATTCTCGCAAAGAAGAGAACAGCTGTCAGTGTACCGAGGAACCTTGATGTGTGGATCCAGAGTGGTGATTCCACCCAAACTCCAGGATAAAGTGCTAAAGGAGCTTCACGAGGGGCATCTGGGTGGAGTGAAAATGAAGAACCTAGCTAGGGCGTTTGTATGGTGGCCAGGTATCGATGGAGACATCGAAGACATGACCAAGAGCTGCCTAGGATGCCAGAAGGTCCAAAATGCTCCGCCACAGGCCCCTCTACATCCATGGGAGTGGCCCTCATCTCCCTGGCAAAGGGTGCACATCGACTTTGCTGGTCCATTTATGGACTCAATGTTCTTAATCGCAGTTGATGCACACTCCAAGTGGCCGGAGGTAATAAAGATGTCCTCCACCACCACGGAAAAAACCATCACAGTATTAAGGACCATATTTGCCAGGAATGGGCTGCCGGAGCAGATATGTTCTGATAATGGACTGCAATTTGTGTCCGAAGAATTCAGAAAGTTCTTAAAGAACAATGGGGTAAAGCACTACACGTCCGCCCCATACCACCCCGCCACCAATGGATTGGCTGAAAGGTTTGTCCAGACCTTCAAGAAGGCCATCAAGGCCATGGGTAATGAAGACATAAAACTTCAGCACAAGGTGGATAACTTCTTATTTGCATATAGGAATGCAACGCATATGGTTGCTAACCAAACTCCCGCCATGATGTTCTACAATAGAAACCTAAGATGCCGGCTGGATTTGGTCAAGCCCAACATCCGAAGGGACGTGGAGAACCGGCAGTTTCAGGGCATGAATGAAAGGCCAACTAGGGCCTTCCAGATAGGCCAACCGGTTTTGGCCCGGGACTACCGTACCGAGAAATGGCAGCCTGGAACTATCTGCACACGATTAGGACCACTGATGTATACCGTGGACATCGGAGACAGCATAATAAGGCGCCATGCTGACCAAATCATCAAGTCATCCGAAAAGGGACAACCTACACCACCACTCTATACATCTAACGATGAAGTGGAGATACCCATATCTACCTCCGATCCGGTGATACTGGAACCCGATGAACCCGACACTGGCCTTCAAGCCGAATCAGCTTTGCCAGAAGAACCTACTACACCACCAGAAACTACTACACCCCCGAGGCGTTATCCGGACCGAGTCAGGAAGCCTCCTGAGAGACTAACTTATAATTAATTAATATAGCAATGTATATTATTTTGCATATAACATGTAATTAATAATTACTTATAATATGATGTACTAGTTAGCTAGAAGGGGAGGAATTGTGGTGTATGTGCCTTTAAGAGCAATTATGGTGTATGTGCCTTTAAGAGCCCCAGGTGTGCGTAATGCCGGTAATTGCCACGTGGGCTATATAAGCCTGTGTATTGTGTATATCCTTTAGAAACCCCCCCCAGACTTGCTTAGTAAATACCTATGAACCAACTCCTGTCTTCAGTGTCTTTATCTACACACGGACACTACAGTAAGGCTTGCTAATTTAACCTGGCCTCCGTAACCTAGCACCGCAGGTATTCCCCCATATTACGGGAGGTCTCTTCCTGGGCACATCTTTCAAGGGGACACAGGTAGACAGGCTGCGCTGTTTCTAGTCATAGGTCTGGGTTGTGTGGGACGGATGGGGTTAAAACACCAGTGCCGGTGGCTACCTTCCCTGGGCCATTTAATAAAACTTGGCGCACAGCTACTATTGAATCAAGCGTTGGGGGAGAGGTCGGTGTTTCTGTTTTTGGGGCAGGAGCTGGGGAGTTTTTCCCTATGTTATCCTTCCACAGATTCCTACAGTCCCTTCTCCAATGCCCATTCTTCCCGCACCCGAAGCAGTTGCATTTCATATCGGATGGGTTACGCCCTTCCTGGTGCCATTCTTTCTTATTCTGGTTCGGTTTCCTTTCATGAACCTTTCCTTTTAGTGGGTGTTCTTCTATCCCTCTACCATTGTGGTAAGCCAGGGTCAGTTGTCTGACCACTGTCTCCTCAGTGACCTGGGGGCCTTTAGGGTCAAACCACAGCTCAGCCTTGGCTCTGATCCGTGGCAAGCTGTTTGCCACCAGGCTTTGGATCCAGTGGGCCAGCTCATCCTGATTCAGGTGAGCCCGGTTGAGATCCCCATTACAGGCACTCTTGTACACAGGCCACAGTCAGTCTGCGAAAGCCTGTGGGGTCTCCCCTGCTAGCTGTGTTGTCCTCTCCACCCGGGAGAAGGGACTACCATCATTCATAGCCATGGCCTCCAGAACATCCTCCCAGATAGCAGCGTATCCGCCCTGCCCTTTTTTACTCTCCGCAGAGAGGGACTGGTAGAGGTTGCCATCCAGGGAGAAAAGGAGCATTTTGGCCATCTTGGAGTCATCGCACTTGTTGATGCCTGCTGCCTGTTCCACTTCCATGAAGTGGACCGAGTGGTCTCCCTTTTGGGTGAGTTTGTTCAGGTGGCTTATCTAAGCTGTTGGGTACCATGGGGAACCCTGAATTGGCTTTCCAGGGGTCCCTGACCCCCACCACCGCCTTGTGGGCCGAACTTTTGCTGCCGGGCCGGGCACATCGGCCCCGGCCCCGACCTTTCCTGCATTGGTTCGCCCACCTCTCCCTGCTGCCAAACCGAGTTAAAACCCGGTGCCACAGGTGGTGGTGGTGTGCTCTCCCTGCCAGCCTCACAAATTGCCCGTCGCTCCTGCTGCCCAACTGGGTTGGTCCCCGGTGCCACAGGTGACGTCTGAATAGTTTTCCCTTCTACTTCCAGGCCCACCCGGGCCACACCTGGGCTTATTAGGCACACCATGCCTTTTGCCCTGGACAGAGCAAGGTTCAAACTATCGATCTGCTTCTGACAGGGGCTGTGATCTCCCACTTCAAACCCCCTAGTGCTTGCTATCTTATAAGCTGCCTGTACGTCGCTCAACCACTCCTCCTGTTCTTTTACTTGCTTGGCAAGGCGGGCATTCTCTTCTCATAACAGTAGTTCATTACTTTTTGCCTCAGTGACCTGACACTGAAAGTATTCCTGTCTGTTCCTATGCTTTTCCACTATCTGCACCTTTTCCTGGTTTTGGGTGTTTAATTCTTCCAATAATCCTTCCCCTGCTAGAGCCCTTGCTTAAGACAGCTGAGCCTCAATGCACTTATCTAAAAGCTGGATCTGTCGCTGAGAGCAGACCAACCAGATGGCCTTCTCCACCAACTTTTTATGATCCTTGCTCTCAGTCCATTTGGCTGCAGCATCTATGGGACGCTCAGCGCGCAACAGACTGAGCACCCATTTCTTGGTAATATTTACCTTCTCAAATACATAAGAGGAAATCCTCTCTTCCATCTTCGTCCGTTCCTCAAAAACAGTGTCTACTGCATCACATCCCCTTTGCCAAGCTTGTGCCGTGATCGCCATTATGTAAGGGGTGGTGTGTGGGGTCAGCTTCACCTCTGACTTATGAGCGGTTCAAATCGCTCCCACTCCCTTGGTTCTAGATCTTGGACTTATTTTGGGGTTGTGATGAAAGTGCAGTAGACAACTGGTTTGGTGCAAGAACTTTGAATTTTATTTGAGAAAGAAAATACAACACAATAATCTTAACACTCCAATAAAATGGGGAAACACTTTGACATACACGAGGGAATTACAGTACAAAAATACCTCACCCCTCCCAATCCCACCTTACTAGCTAAGTTGGACTCTAAAGGACCAGGGATAATGCTCACCAAACGCAGGAATAGTTTGTAGAGTGGAAAAACTTGCAAATCTTCGGTTTTCTTCCGAGTTGGTTTTCTTTGGTCGTGGTGGCCCAATATTACCCGGTTGGCTGATGGCAATGTTCGGTTGGTTGTTTCATAAGGCCCTTGCTGCCTCGAGGTGTCCGATGGTCACTGAAACTGTTGCTCTGGTTTCTTCTTGTGTGTTACTTCTTCTTCTTCTTCTTCTTCTTCTTCTTCTTCTGCTTCTTCTTCTTCTTCTTTGAGAGAGAGAACTGCTTTGAGATGCTTGCATTTACTGAACTCGAACTTGGAACTTTCTGTACTTCTTGAACTCCCACCTTGCTGAACTGTTTTCAACTGTTTGAACTGTTCTGCTGAAACCTTCCTGACGAGTCTTTCGAACTTCTTGACTTCTCTGTCTTTTAGAAAACAAGCTTTCAATTATACTAAATTGGGGCCTCCTAATCTGATTAAGTTGTTTAAAGTGGTTTTGGGGTGGCTCCATGGGCTGTTGAAGTTTTAAGAATGTGAGAAATAGTTTCAGGATGGTTTTACTGAGTTGTTGAGCTCTTATCTAATTGTAATGAATTGTCCTCAAGCTTTTGAATTTCCTGTGGGGCCTGAGATTCTTTGTAGGTTGGCTAAACAATTTGGTCTATGCATGTTTTTGGATGGGTCTTGTGAGGCTGTTCTTCCGTGGGCCTATTGTTAGCATGTAATTCTCTTGATAGGGGCTGAGTTAATCTTTCCAGTTCCCCCAGACTGTTTGATTACCTCGAATACGCAAAACTGGCTACTGCATAGGTAGATCCCAAATTCTTTGTTACAGCCTTTTTCCCAAAACATGCCTGAACATGTCCTTTTAAAATGCCAAGTCTGATTTCTGATCTTGAATCTCCTTGTTGGGCCCAACATCCCCTTTTATCCTCCTGAAGTTTTTAGCAAGGGTCCAAAATCACTTTAATATGGTTTACTTTCGTAATGGGGGATCTGTACATTTTGCGAATCCTACATATACTAAAACCTCTGATATTTTGTTCACTGATTCTTCTACCTGTATTAGGTGCATGTTATGAGCAAGAGAAATATATGAAGAATGACAGCAAAAGTATTCAAAACCAGTTTGAGATGGAGATAGGTCACGATCGGGTAGTAAGAGGAGGGGTGGGGCCAAATAGGGACCAAACTGGAGACCTATGCGTGGAGGCACAGGGCATGCTGAGGTACTAAATTAATATTTTGCATCTGTCTTTACCAAAGAAGAAGATGCTGCAAATGCCATAGTGAAAGAGGAGGTAATTGAGATACAGGATGGAATAAAAATGGATAAAGTGGAGGTACTACAAAGGTTGGCAGTACTTAAAGCAGATATGTCACCAGGACTGGATGGGACGCATTCTAGGATGCTGAGGGAAGTAAAGGTGGAAATTGCGTAAAAACTGGCCATAATTTTCCAATCCTCCTTAGATACGGGGGTGGTGCCAGAGGACTGGAAAATTGCAATTGTTACACCCTTGTTCAATCGTGGCTTTCAAAGGAGAATTAGATAAGTACCTGAATGAATAAAAATTTGCAGGATTTCGGGGAAAGGGCGGGGGAGTGAGATTAGCTGAAGTGCTCCTGCAGAGAGCCGGCACGGGCTCGATGGGCTAAATGGCCTTCTTCTGTGCTGTAACCATTCCATGATTCTATAAATTTCTATAAGGAATGGAAAACTAGGCACTGCCTGCTAGAATGCCTAAGATTTAGAGGACTAATGTGTTGTTATTAACAGCAAGTTTAAAGTGCGGTTTTGCTTCTAAGAAACATAAAGATAATTAATTTACGGCACAGCTGTTAAATCAGGTCATTTATTTAATTGAACAGAATTATAATTAGAGAAAGCCCTAAAGAATTGCTCACAGATGGGCTGCAGCATACCTCTCAAGCACTACATATTTCATGGAATGTGCCATGAAGCAAGTGGGAATTTTTGTTGTTCTCCACTGAACGTTGTTGTTGAATACTCCATAAGAGAATAAAGACTTGCATTTATATAGCACCTTTCATGACCTCAGGATGTCCCAAAGCACTTTACAGCCAATGAAGTGTTTTTGGAGTGTGGTCACTGTTGTGATCACAGATCACAGAAACCCCACAGTGCAGATAGAGGCCATTTCGGCCCATCGAACCTGCACCGACACATATCCCACCCGATCCCCCTAACCCCTACACCAACACACATATCCCACCCTATCCCCGTAACCCCACGTATTTAATCCCCCTAACACTAAGGGTCAATTTATCATAGCCAATCAACCTAACCTGCACATCTTTGGACTGTGGGAGGAAACCGGAGCACCCGGAGAAAACCCACGCAAACACGGGGAGAATGTGCAAACTCCACACAGACAGTCACCCGAGGCCGGATTCGAACCCGGGTCCCTGGCGCTGTGAGGCAACAGTGCTAACCACTATGCCACCGTGCCACCGTAATGTAGGACACGCGGCAGCCAATGTGCGCAAAGCAAGCTCCCACAAACAGCAATGTGATTTTGACCAGATTTTCTTTTAGCGATGTTGGTTGATGGACACCGGGGAGAATTCCCCTGCTTTTCTTCAAAATAGTGCCATGGAATCTTTTATATCCACAGATGTCTCATCCAAAAGACAGCACCTCTGACAGTGCAGCACTCCCTCAGTACTGCACTGGAGTGTCAGCCTAGATTTTGTGTTCAAGTCTTTGGAGTTGGGCTTAAACCCAGCCTTCTGACTCAGGCAAGAGTGCTCCCACTGAGCCTTGGTATCTGTAGCAGCTATTTGAGTTTAGGTGACTCTGCGACCTATGGCTATAGTATTCATGTAAACAATTGCCTAATCAGAGCACACTTCTGTTTAAAGCACAAAGATAAACCACTAAGTGCCAACTCTCATTCGCAACTCTCCCTAATGATACGGAATGGGGAACTAGCGATGCCGGAGAGCCTGATAAATGAGATACCCCTTGCTTTTGTAGGAGCTTTCGGAAGGAGGATGGTTCTCATCATTAGGTATGTGTCTGATCTTTGCCTGTCTTAGTGGTGACTATGTATATATATTGTCACACATCCATTTAGGAGATTTGCCCGTGTCCTTGAATATTAGGACGTTTGTATATCAGCTTGCTTTAGATTTGGTCTTTAGCTTTTATTTCACTAACATCTAGGCCATCTGCAATCGACACACAAAGTGCTAAATAATTATAACTTGGTTACAGCCCAAACTAAAGCACATCAAACAGCAGTTGTAAACCTAATTTGTGTCAATTTTGCAACTTTAAAAAATGATACTTTGGAATATTACTGTATATAGCAGTTGTAAATAATTTTAATTCTGATAAATCTATAATGAGGTTCTGTTGGCATTAGGGGGAAAATAATAAACAAAATAGCGCTGTAACTTGGATAGATACACCTGCCGGCTAGTCAGTCAGCTTTTCTTCATAAAATAATCATAGGTCTCCAATTACTGCCTGTAATTTGCAAAATGCAATAGCTTTTTACCTTACTTTAAAATGCCTCAAAAATTTAGTTTATCAAACACACTCTTTGAACAGACAAATGCAATCTCCTCCCTCGTAGGCTGTCATTAGGCATAATTTCCTTCCACTGTTTTTATGAATCATCTTAAAACAATACATTTTTCTTTTATTGTTTTATTTTCTAGTTCTGCATCATCCTTAATCCTCTAGAGCTATTTCCCATAACAGTGTTTCTATTAAATTACAACTGCTGTGTACAACAGTATAACAATTGGATTTCCTCAGGCAAATCACCTGGGATTTGATAAAACATCTGATATATGTTAAGAATTAAAACACACAATTGCTCAACTAGACCACATCGAGCTGAATTTTAATGGTAAGGTGGGTTGGGGGTGGGGCTCTGAAGTGGTCGGGAATCCCAGGAGAACGGGTTCCCTGCAGGCCCTGCCGACTTTAAAGGCAGGGCCTGATTTGCATGGGAAGTCTCTGCTTCCCACCCACAGTCAGCCAGACTGAGAGGCTGGCTGGCTCCAGGCAGGTAGGCCTGTGGCAGTAGGCCGCAGAGAGGAGGGAGGGATGGATCGCTTGGAGGCTGGGGGCAGCCAGAGGAGTGGGCGGGGGGGTGGGGGAGGATGGTCAGAGATGGATCGGGGGCTGGGGCCAGCACAGGGTGGTGTGGTCAGAGATGGATCGGAGGCCGGGGCCAGCACAGGGTGGGGTGGTCAGAGATGGATCGGAGACTGGGTCCAGCACAGGGTGGGGTGGTCAGAGATGGATTGGAGGCCGGGGCCAGCACAGGGTGGGGTGGTCAGAGATGGATCGGAGGCTGGGGCCAGCACAGGGTGGGGTGGTCAGAGATGGATTGGAGGCCGGGGCCAGCACAGGGTGGGGTGGGCAGAGATAGATCGGAGGCTGGGGCCAGCAAAGGGTGGGGCGAGTTGGAGATGGATCAGGGGCCGGGTCCAGGGCAGGGTGGGGCGAGTTGGAGATGGATCGGGGGCCGGGGCCAGCACAGGGTGGGGTGGTCAGAGATGGATCGGAGGCCAGGGCCAGCACAGGGTGGGGCGAGTTGGAGATGGATTGGGGGCCGGGTCCAAGACAGGGTGGGGCGAGTTGGAGATGGATCGGGGGCCAGGGCCAGGACAGAGTGGGGCGAGTTGGAGATGGATCGGGGGCCGGTGCCAGCACAGGGTGAGGCGAGTTGGAGATGGATCGGGGGCCGGTGCCAGCACAGGGTGGGGCAAGTTGGAGATGGATTGGGGGCCGGGTCCAGGACAGGGTGGGGCGAGTTGGAGATGGATTGGGTGCCAGGGCCAGGACAGGGTGGGGCGAGTTGGAGATGAATCGGGGGCCAGGGCCAGGACAGAGTGGGGCGAGTTGGAGATGGATCGGGGGCCAGGGGCAGGACAGGGTGGGACGAGTTGGAGATTGTTAGATCCGTGTATCTTAATGTTGTGTCCTTCAATAATAAGACAACAGACTGCAGGGAACGATTCAACAGGTGTTTACTGAATGAGGGTTACTCTAGAACTAACTGTACAGATTACTACTCAGGATTTATATACAGGTGTGGTCACTGCCGGTACTACAGTATACAGGAGCTGTAAAAAGTAGTTCTCCCCTTAAAGGTACATACATTACAATTCCTCCCCTTTTAGATTAACAGTACCATAACACTCATTAACAATTAAATATCAAACTAATTACAATTAACACTTTTAACATGCAACATTAGCTGAAAATAGTCTATTTATAAATTCAGTCTTTGGGGAGGCTTCCTGATCCTTTCTGGGTAGCGCCTTTCCTGAGTGTCTCGCTCTTGGTGCGGAGGCGATTCTGGCCCCCTGTCGTCGGTTGGTTCATCAGCTTTCGATGTTACTGTTTCTGGGGTAGATGCTACCTGTACGTCGGGTTCATCACCAGGTACGTATGGCCGAGACATGGGGTTGACTCGTTCCTGTGACTCTAGGATCCGGTCAGCATGGCGTCTCACAATGTTCTCCCCAACATCCACTGTGTACATTAGTGGCCCCTGCCGTGTGCATATCGTTCCTGGTTGTCATTTCTCTGTTCGGTAGTCGCGGGCCAAGACTGGTTGCCCTACATTGAAGCTCCTTGTCGGCTTCTCATTGATGTGCTGGAATTGCTTACTCTCAACATCTCTTCGTACACTTGGTCTGAGCAAATCCAGACGAGATCTTAACCTTCGGTTCAAGAACATCATGGCCGGGGCCTGGTTGGTGACTGCATGTGTCGCATTTCTGTAGGCTAACAGGAAATTGTCCACCTTGTGCTGCAGTGGAATGTTGTCATTGTACATAGCCTTTATTGCCTTCTTAAAGGTTTGTACGAACCTCTCAGCCAATCCATTTATGGCTGGATGATACGGGGTGGATGTGTAATGCCTTACCCCATTCCTTTTCATAAATCTTCGAAAATCTTCGGACACAAACTGTGGCCCGTTATCAGAGCAAATCTGCTCTGGCAAGCCGTTCCTGGCAAAAATGGTCCGTAGGACTGCAATAGTTTTCTCCGTGGTGGTGGAGGACATTTTGATCACATCAGGCCATTTCGAGTGCGCATCCACGGCTATTAAAAACATTGAGTCCATGAATGGACCAGCAAAATCAATATGCACCCGTTGCCATGGAGATGAGGGCCACTCCCATGGGTGTAGAGGGGCATGTGGTGGTGCATTTTGGACCTTCTGGCATCCTGAGCAGCTCTTTGTCAGGTCTTCGATTTGCTGATCGATCCCCAGCCACCACACATAAGCCCGAGCAAGGCTTTTCATTTTCACCCCTCCCAGATGACCTTCGTGAAGCTCATTGAGCACTCTCTCCCTTAACTTGGGTGGAATTACCACTCGGGATCCACACATCAAGGTCCCCTGGCATACTGACAGCTGTTCTCTTCTGGATGAGAATGCTGGCAACAGTGAGTCGCCATGTGCTGGCCATCCCTTCACCGTCAAATCATATACCCGAGACAGTGTCGGGTCATTTCGGGTCTCCTTCTCTATACCAGCGTTAGTTACTGGCAAGCATTCAATTATAGTCGAATGAAATATTTCGACAGGATCCACTGCTGGTGCTTCCTCCGCAGTAGGCAGTGGCAGGCGTGATAGCCCATCAGCGTTTCCATGCTGTTTCGTGCCCTTATACTCGATTTCATATTGGTGCGCCCCTAGAAAAAGGGACCATCTTTGTAGTCGTTGCGCAGTCATCACTGGAACGCTCTTCTTTGGATTAAAGATGGAGACAAGTGGTTGGTGGTCAGTCAGCAAGGTGAACTTCTGCCCGTGCAATAGTGATTGAACTTTTTCACTCCCCACACTAGGCTGAGGGCCTCCCTGTCAAACTGGGTGTAGTTACGCTCGGCTGAGGTTAGTGATCGTGATGCAAAGGCTATTGGCCTCTCTGAGCCATCCGAGAATTTGTGCGACAGCACCACTCCAATGCCGTAGGGTGACGCATCACATGCCAACTGAATTGGTAATGCCGGGTTGTAATGGGCCAATACCTCTTTCGATGTGATTAGTGTTTTGCTCTTCTGGAAAGCTCATCTACATTCGTCACTCCACTTCCACGGCACTCCAGTTTGCAGTAGGGTGTTCAGTGGGTGTAGTATTGTAGACAAATTTGGCAAGAACTTATGGTAGTAGTTTACCAGCCCGAGGAACGACCTCAGTTGTGACACATTTTCCGGTGCTGGAACCTTGACTACTGCCTCAATCTTCTCTGGGGACTTATGTAACCCCTCTTTAGCGATAACGTGGCCACAATACGAGATCTGTTTTCTAAAAAACTTGCATTTGGGGCGGTTAGCTCGGAGCCCATATTCCTGCAATCTAGTGAGCACCTGCTCCAGGTTGGCAAGCTGATCACTGTCATTTTCGCCCGTGACCAGGATGTCGTCCAAATAACACTGGGTCCCTGGGATCCCTTGCAGGACTTGTTCCATTGCCCTCTGCCAAATAGCCGGAGCTGATGCTACCCCGAATACCAGCCGGTTGTATTGGTAGAGAACTTTATGGGTATTGATTGTGAGGTATTTTTTTGATGCTTCTTCTACCTCCATTTGCAGATACGCCTGGGCCAGATCAATCTTAGTGAAGCGTTTCCCTCCAGATAGCGAGGTGAAAATATCTTCAATCCGCGGAAGTGGATATTGTACGGTGTGAAGGACCGGGTTCACTGTTACCTTAAAGTCCCCACAGATGCGAACCTTCCTTGGTTCCCCAGGCGTGCTGCTTAACGACTTTTTCATCACAGGGACGATGGGTGTAGCCCACTCGCTCCAGTCTACCTTGGACAGTACACCTGAATGTTCCCAACTCTCCAGCTCTGCTTCGATGGCTGGGCGGATCGCATAAGGTACCGGTCTGGCCTTAAAAAATTTTGGGCTTGCGTTTTCTTCAATTTTAATCATCGCTGTCATGTCTTATAGTGTTCCGAGTCCTTGCTGGAACACTTCTTTCGCGTCAGTTCAGATCTTTGACAGTCGCCCAGGTGTGACGTTGTCATCCTTTTTATCAGCCACAGTCAGTGCCTGTATGGAATGCCAATCTAGCTGTATCCTCCAGATCCATTCACGTCCTAGTAGTGGTGGTCCTCCATCTGGCAATACATATAGGTCCATTTTTGGTGTTTCCTTGCCGTTATATATAACGTTCACCCTTATTTTTCCTTTGGGGTAGACTTTTTGCCCCGTGTACGTCTTCAAGACAATCTTTGTATCTCTCAAGGGTATATGTGAGAATAGCCGCTTGTAGTCACTTCGGTTTATGACTGTTTGGGCTGATCCTGTGTCCAATTCCATTTTCACTTGGACTCCTGCTATCTTGAGCGTGACCCAGATAGTTTGGTGATCCTCCATTTTGATCACATTATGTAGTTTCAGACAACCCAGCTCCTTGCTTCCGGAGTCTGTGTCACTCTTCTGTTCGTCTGAACTACTCTCCGTCACCTTATGTACCTTCTTGTACTTCTCCTGTGGAGATTTCTTGCTGCTGGTTTTCTTTCCCGACCTGCAGACTCTTGCTATGTGTCCTACTTTGCCACACTGTCTGCACACTTTGTCCTTGAACCAGCAATCATTATGGTCGTGTGTTGTTCTGCCGCAGCGATAGCACTTCACTGTTCCGTATGACATTTCATTTGTGCCATATTCTTGCGGTCTCCGTTGTATCTCTGCAGCACCCGTGCTGCTGCTTCGTGTGATATTGCAATGCTGAAAGCCTTGTCCAGCGTAAGATCCTTTTCTGATAGAAGCCGTTTCTGGGTTCCGTCATTTTGAAGCCCACACACAAACTTGTCCCTTAAATTATCTGCTAGTCCCGTTCCAAACTGGCAGTGTTTCGATAGCTTGTGCAGTTCCATTAAAAACTCAGCATTACTTTCATCTTTATGCTGGTTCCTTTTGTGAAACTTAAATCTTTCTGCTATCAGCAGCAGTATGGGGTTTAAGTGGTCCTGTAGGATTGACACTATGTTTTCAAAATCCTTTTCTACTGGCTTCTCTGGGGTTACTAGGTTTCGTAGTAAGCCATACGTTTTTGCACCCATTGAATTCAACAATACCAGCGCTTTCTTGTCATCTGGCACTTCATTCGCCTTGCAGTGTACTTCTATGCGTTCGACATATGTCGCCCAATCTTCGACTTCATTGTCAAACGCTGTGATACTGCCACTCTTCGGCATTTTTGGGTGTGGTTAGACTGGCTTAAAATGGCGTCTCCCACACTTTCCTTTCTTCCCCGCTGTGGCTTAAAATGGCGTCTCCTGCGCTTTCCTTTCTTCCCCGCTGCGGCTTAATTGGCGCCTCCCGCGCTGCTGCCAACGCCGCTCTCGGCGGTCCTCGTGGCAAATGGCGACGCCCTGTGGGTTTCGTGCACTGCTCCTGCGCTGCTGCCAATGCCGCTCTCTGCGGTCCTCGTGGCAATGGCAGTGCCTCATTTTTTTTTCATTTAGATGGAGAGTGAAGTAGTTGACTCAGAGACTACGGTCCTGAATTTAAATATTGGAAACTACGATGGTATGAGGTGCGAGTTGGCTAGGATGGATTGGGGAATGTTACTTAAAGGGTTGACGGTGGATAGGTAATGACAAACATTTAAAGATCACATGGGTGAACTACAGAATTTGTTCATTTCTGCCTGGCATAAAAATAAAACAGAAAAGGTAGCGCAACCATGGCTAACTAGGGAAATTAGGGATAGCATAAGATCTAAGGAGAGGACATATAAATTGTCCAGAAAAAGCAGCAAACCTGAGGATTGGGAGCAGCTTAGGATTCAGCAAAGGAGGACAAAAGGATTAATTAATAAGGGGAAATAGAGTTTGAGAGTAAGCTTTCAGGGAATATAAAAACTGACTGTAAAAGCTTCTATAGATATTAAAAGAGCAAAAAATTGGTGAAGTCAAGCGTAGGTCCATTGCAGTCAGAATCAGGGGAATTTATAATGGGGAACAAAGAAATGGCTGACCAATTAAATAGATACTTTGGTTCTGTCTTCACAAAGGAGGACACAAATAACCCCCCAGAGATGTTGGGGAACATAGGTTCTAGTGAGAGGGAGGAACTGAATGAAATCAGTATTTGTAGGGACATGGTGTTAGGGAAATTGACGGGATTGAAGGCTGATAAATCCCCAGGGCCTGATAATCTACATCCTAGGGTACTTAGGAAAGTGGCCCTAGAAATAATAGATGCAATGCTGGTCATCTTCCAAAATTCTATAGACTCTGGCACAGTTCCCATGGATTGGAGGGTAGCTAATGTAACCTCACTATTTAAAAAAGGAGGTAGAGAGAAAACGGGGAATTATAGACTGGTAAGCCTGACATCGATAGTGGGGGAAATGCTAGAGTCCATTATAAAAGATCTAATAGCAGAGCACTTGGAAAACAGTGACAGGATCGGACAAAGTCAACATAGATTTACAAAAGGTAAATCATGCTTGACTAATCTACTGGAATTTTTTGAGGATGTAACTGGTAAAATAGATGAGGGAGAACCAGTGGATGTGGTGTATTTGGACTTTCAGAAGGCTTTCGATGAGGTCCCACATAAGCGATTAGCGTGCAAAGTTAAAGCACATGGGATTGGCGGTAAGTTACTGACTTGGATAGAGAACTGGTTGGCAGACAAGAAGCAAAGAGTTGGAATTAACGGGTCTTTTTCCGATGGGCAGGCAGTGACTAGTGGAGTACCGCAGGGATTGGTGCTAGGACCCCAACTATTTGCAATATATATTAAGGCTCTAGACGAGGGAACTAGATGTAATACCTCCAAGTTTGCAGATGACACAAAGCTGGGTGGGTGTGTATGCTGTGAGGAGAATGCAGATAAACTCCAGTATGATTTGGACAGGTTGGGTGATTGGGCAGATGCATGGCAGATGTCGTATAATGTGGAAAAATGCGAGGTTATCCACTTTGGTGGCAAAAACAGGAAGCCAAATTATTATCTGAACAGCAATAGATTGGGAGAAGGGGAAGTGCAGTGAGACCTGGGTGTCCTTGTGCAGCAGTCCCTGAAGGTAAGCATGCAGGTGCAACAGGCGGTTAAGAAGGCAACTGGTATGTTGGCCTTCATAGCGAGAGGATTCGAGTACAGGAGTAAGAATGTCTTGCTGCAGTTGTGCAGGGCCTTGGTGAGACCACACCTTGAGTATTGTTTGCAGTTTTGGTCACCTTATCTGAGGAAATATGTTCTTGCCATGGAGGGAGTGCAGTGAAGATTCACCAGACTGGTGGCAGGAGTGACGTATGAAGAGAGAGTGTGTCGATTAGGCTTATATTCACTAGAGTTTAGAAGAATGAGTGGGGATCTCATTGAAACTTTTAAAATTCTAGCAGGACTAGACAGATTTTCTTATTTCTTATGTTCTTATGTTCCTCCTCCTCCTTATCCTCCTCCTCTCCCCCTTCCTCCTCCTGAGGTGGTCCCGCTATTCCTAGTGGCAACGGCTGGGCCCTCATGATGGCCAAGTTGTGCAGCACGCAGCACACCACGACGAAAAGTGACACCCGCTCTGGCGAGTACTGCAGGGCTTCACCTGAGTGGTCAAGGCAGCGGAACCATTGCTTGAGCACTCCGATGGTCTGCTCGATGATGTTCCTGCTGGCAGCATATCTCTCAATATATGAGTGCTGAGCAGTGTTGGGATTGCGGAGGGGAGTCATGAGCCAGGTGGTGAGCGGATAGCCCTTTTCTCCGACCAGCCAGCCGCGAGCTTGATGTCGTGGCTAGAATAGTGCTGGCACACTGGTCTGGTGCAGGACGATAGGCATTGTGGCTGCTGCCAGGATAGTGGGCATTGACAATCAGGATTCACTGTCTGTGAGTCGCACACGAACTGCACATTAAGTGAGTGGTATCCTTTCCGGTTACGGAATACCTCAGGATTGTTACGGGGAGCCCAGAAAGCCACGTGTGTGCAATCAATTGCGCCCTGCGCCATGGGGAAACCTGCTATCCTGGCAAAGCCACATGCATGCTTGTCCTGCTTCTCTCTGGTCATGGGGAAGGAAATGAAGCCCCTTCTCCTTCTGCAGAGAGCCTCTGTGACCTCCCGGATGCAGCGATGGACAGCGAACTGTGAAATGTTAGATATGTCTCCTGCTGCAGACTGGAAGGATCCACTGGTGTAGAAATTGAGGGCGACGGTGACCTTGACTGCCACTGAGAGAGCTGTAGTGGTCCTGATCTGAGGCTCGGGGTCTGGCTGCAGGAGGTGGCATATCTCTGTGACCTCCTCCTTAGTGAGGCAGAGCCTTCTAAGACACCGCTGACCAGTTAAATTTATGTAGGAGAAGTGCTCCCGGAATACCATGGGAGGGTACAGCCTCCTGTTGACAGCCTGTTGCCTCTCCTCCCTCTGGCCACATTTTCCAATCTTTGTCTCTGCCTCCGATGCCTCCGGCGTTGATGCTGGAGGGTGAGGTCGAGTGCCAGTATAGCCCCCAGTAACATATCCAAGTGTAGGAGTTCAAAATCTCAGCACAATGAAACTGACAAATTTTTAGCAGCCAGGACACTCCTGAAAGTAACAAATGCTTACCTCACTGAAAATGGCTGTTTCTGTATGTCAAACTGAGAAGGCAGCATTGATTGGTGACTAAGATGGCTCCTACAGCAGCCATCAAATGCATCACGCCTCCTCTTCCTGCCGTTGTTCAGGCCAGGTGCTAAGGCAGGGGGCGACAGTCAATTTTGCATCTGGGCCGTTAACCTGCGATGACATCACTATCTGTCAGCCGCTAAAGGTGTAGGCGCTAAATGTTATCGGCAGCGCTACATCCCGGGTGAATGTCGTGTGCGCCGTTGGATTCACCGCCCCCCCGCCCCAGGTGCTAACAGGAGGCGCTAACATGCTGAATTTCTCCCCCATAGGTCCTGAAATTCTGTGGGGTTTCTACCAGTCTCCTGTTGTAACACCGGTGATAGGCCAGTGGAACCCCCAGGGAAACGGTATAACTAGAATTTCAGATCTAGAAAGTCTTTAGAATAGACTAAATAACTATCACATTCAGTAATATAATCCAACACGAAGCAAAATTAAATATTTGGAAAAAATTATAAAACAAAATTAAGAGAAGAGGAAGTCTCCCAAGTTTCCAATATTTTGTTTTAGTTTCAGGTTTCCAGTATCTGCAGTTTTTTGCTCTTTGGGATGAGCTTTGGATTGCTCCGGCAAAAGCTGCCATCGATAGAATGGCCAAATGGCTGTCTTCTGTGATGTAAGATGATATGGTTCTTTCCACCTTTGTCCAGTCTCTACTCACTTACATTCATGACTCCTTTGAACTCCCTCCACTCCCCCAGACAATTTAGTGATCTCAGATTGTCCGACATTAATCGTCTCCTTTCCACAATGGATATCCACTCCATCTCTCTGCACCCTCTGCTGCTTCCATGAATAGTAGCCCAGCTAGACCCCATTCATCACCACCTTCTTCTGCTTGGCTAAATTTTTTCTCATCTTGAACAATTTCTTTTCTAACTCCTCCAAATAAGAAGTATTGCTATGAGAACCCGCATGAGCGTGAGAGCAGGAGCAGCGGCACAAAGAGCGCAGAGATTGGGAGCAGCGGCACAAAGAGCGCCGAGAGCGGGAGCAGCGGCACAAAGAGCGCAGAGATTGGGAGCAGCGGCACAAAGAGCGCCGAGAGCGGGAGCAGCGGCACAAAGAGCGCCGAGAGCAGGAGCAGCGGCACAAAGAGCGCAGAGATTGGGAGCAGTGGCACAAAGAGCGCCGAGAGCGGGAGCAGCGGCACAAAGAGCGCCGAGAGCAGGAGCAGCGGCACAAAGAGCGCAGAGATTGGGAGCAGTGGCACAAAGAGCGCCGAGAGCGGGAGCAGCGGCACAAAGAATGCCGAGAGCAGGAGCAGCAGCACAAAGAGCGCCGAGAGCAGGAGCAGCGGCACAAAGAGCGCCGAGAGCAGGAGCAGCGGCACAAAGAGCACCGAGAGCAGGAGCAGCAGCACAAAGAGCGCCGAGAGCGGGAGCAGAGGCACTAAGAGCACCAAGAGCAGGAGCAGAGGCACAAAGAGCACCAAGAGCAGGAGCAGAGGCACAAAGAGCACCAAGAGCAGGAGCAGAGGCACTAAGAGCACCAAGAGCAGGAGCAGAGGCACAAAGAGCACCAAGAGCAGGAGCAGCAGCACAAAGAGCGCTGAGAGCGGGAGCAGAGGCACTAAGAGCACCAAGAGCGGGAGCAGAGGCACTAAGAGCACCAAGAGCAGGAGCAGAGGCACAAAGAGCACCAAGAGCAGGAGCAGAGGCACAAAGAGCACCAAGAGCAGGAGCAGCGGCACAAAGAGCACCGAGAGCAGGAGCAGCAGCACAAAGAGCGCCGAGAGCGGGAGCAGAGGCACTAAGAGCACCAAGAGCAGGAGCAGAGGCACTAAGAGCACCAAGAGCAGGAGCAGAGGCACTAAGAGCACCAAGAGCAGGAGCAGAGGCACAAAGAGCACCAAGAGCAGGAGCAGAGGCACAAAGAGCGCTGAGAGCGGGAGCAGAGGCACTAAGAGCACCAAGAGCAGGAGCAGAGGCACAAAGAGCACCAAGAGCAGGAGCAGAGGCACAAAGAGCGCTGAGAGCGGGAGCAGAGGCACTAAGAGCACCAAGAGCAGGAGCAGAGGCACAAAGAGCGCTGAGAGCGGGAGCAGAGGCACTAAGAGCACCAAGAGCAGGAGCAGAGGCACAAAGAATGCCGAGAGCAGGAGCAGAGGCACAAAGAGCACCAAGAGCAGGAGCAGAGGCACAAAGAGCGCCGAGAGCGGGAGCAGAGGCACTAAGAGCACCAAGAGCAGGAGCAGAGGCACAAAGAGCACCAAGAGCAGGAGCAGAGGCACAAAGAGCGCTGAGAGCGGGAGCAGAGGCACTAAGAGCACCAAGAGCAGGAGCAGAGGCACAAAGAGCGCTGAGAGCGGGAGCAGAGGCACTAAGAGCACCAAGAGCAGGAGCAGAGGCACAAAGAATGCCGAGAGCAGGAGCAGAGGCACAAAGAGCGCCGAGAGCGGGAGCAGCGGCACAAAGAGCGCCGAGAGCAGGAGCAGCGGCACAAAGAGCGCTGAGAGCGGGAGCAGCGGCACAAAGAGCACCGAGAATGGGAGCTGCAGCACAAAGAGCGCCGAGAGCGGGAGCAGCGGCACAAAGAGCGCCGAGAGCGGGAGCAGCGGCACAAAGAGCGCCGAGAGCAGGAGCAGCGGCACAAAGAGCGCCGAGAATGGGAGCTGCGGCACAAAGAGCGCCGAGAGCGGGAGCAGCGGCACAAAGAGCGGCGAGAGCAGGAGCAGTGGCACAAAGAGTGCCGAGAGCGGGAGCAGTGGCACAAAGAGCGCCGAGAGCGGGAGCAGCGGCACAAAGAGCGCAGAGAGTGGGAGCAGTGGCACAAAGAGTGCCAAGAGCAGGAGCAGTGGCACAAAGAGCGCCGAGAGCGGGAGCAGTGGCACAAAGAGCGCCGAGAGCGGGAGCAGTGGCACAAAGAGCGCCGAGAGCGGGAGCAGCGGCACAAAGAGCACCGAGAGTGGGAGCAGCGGCACAAAGAGCACCGAGAATGGGAGCTACGGCAGAAAGAGCGCCGAGAGCGGGAGCAGTGGCACAAAAAGCGCCGAGAGTGGGAGCAGTGGCACAAAGAGCGCCGAGAGCAGGAGCAGCGGCACAAAGAGCGCCGAGAGCAGGAGCAGCGGCACAAAGAGGGCCAAGAGCAGGAGCAGAGGCACAAAGAGCGCCGAGAGCGGGAGCAGCGGCACAAAGAGCGCTGAGAGCGGGAGCAGCGGCACAAAGAGCACTGAGAGCAGGAGCAGTGGCACAAAGAGGGCCAAGAGCGGGAACAGAGGCACAAAGAGTGCTGAGAGTGGGAACAGCGGCACAAAGAGCGCCGAGAGTGGGAGCAGCGGCACAAAGAGCGCCGAGAGCCGGAGCAGCAGCACAAAGAGCACCGAGAGCGGGAGCAGCGGCACAAAGAGCGCCGAGAGCGGGAACAGAGGCACAAAGAGCACTGAGAGCGGGAACAGAGGCACAAAGAGCACTGAGAGTGGGAGCAGTGGCACAAAGAGGGCCAAGAGCAGGAGCAGAGGCACAAAGAGCGCCGAGAGCGGGAGCAGCGGCACAAAGAGGGCCAAGAGCAGGAGCAGAGGCACAAAGAGCGCCGAGAGCGGGAGCAGTGGCACAAAGAGCGCTGAGAGCAGGAGCAGCGGCACAAAGAGGGCCAAGAGCAGGAGCAGCGGCACAAAGAGTGCCGAGAGTGGGAACAGAGGCACAAAGAGCGCTGAGAGCGGGAGCAGTGGTACAAAGAGGGCCAAGAGCAGGAGCAGAGGCACAAAGAGGGCCGAGAGTGGGAGCAGTGGCACAAAGAGTGCCGAGAGCGGGAAAAGAGGCACAAAGAGCGCTGAGAGCGGGAACAGAGGCACAAAGAGCGCTGAGAGCGGGAGCAGTGGCACAAAGAGGGCCGAGAGCGGGAGCAGTGGCACAAAGAGAGCCGAGAGCGGGAGCAGCAGCACAAAGAGTGCTGAGAGCGGGAACAGAGGCACAAAGAGGGCCAAGAGCGGGAGCAGTGGCACAAAGAGTGCCGAGAGCAGGAACAGAGGCACAAAGAGCGCTGAGAGCGGGAGCAGTGGCACAAAGAGGGCCAAGAGCGGGAGCAGCGGCACAAAGAGGGCCGAGAGCGGGAGCAGTGGCACAAAGAGGGCCGAGAGCGGGAGCAGTGGCACAAAGAGCACCGAGAGTGGGAGCAGAGGCACAAAGAGGGCCAAGAGTAGGAGCAGAGGCACAAAGAGGACCGAGATCGGGAACAAAGGCACAAAGAGCGCCGAGAGCGGGAGCAGCGGCACAAAGAGCGCCGAGAGTGGGAGCAACGGCACAAAGAGCGCTGAGAGCGGGAGCAGCGGCACAAAGAGCGCCGAGAGCGGGAGCAGCGGCACAAAGAGCTCCGAGAGCGGGAGCAGCGGCACAAAGAGCGCCGAGAGCGGGAACAGAGGCACAAAGTGCGCCGAGAGCGGTAGCAGAGGCACAAAGAGCGCCGAGAGCGGGAGCAGAGGCACAAAGAGCGCCGAGATGGGAGCAGCGGCACAAAGAGGGCCGAGAGCGGGAGCAGCGGCACAAAGAGCGCCGAGAGCGGGAACAGAGGCACAAAGAGCGCCGAGAGCGGGAGCAGCACTGGAAGGAGTGGACCTGGTGGGAGCACAGCGAGAGAGCGAGCAGTAAAAAGGAGCAGTCTCGAGCGGGAGCAACTCAACAGAGGCAGTTTTTGGAAAAAGTGGCGTCAGAGTAAAAATGTGATATCAGCTCAAGGGAAGGAGCTGATTGGTGAGTAGCTGGTGAGTGTATTTTTATAAGTTAATAAGTTTATTTCTGCTAAGTTAGTTAATAGCCTATTAAATAGATGGAAAGAGCTGAATGGTGAGTAGCTGTGGAGTGTTTTTTGTTAAGTTTTAAGTTTATTCCTGCTGGGTTAGTTCTTAGTCTATTAAATAGAGCCATGGCAGGGCAGCTCAGTCCCATGGAGTGCACATCCTGTGCTATGTGAGAAGTCCTGAATGCTTTGCGTAGCCTGGATGACCACATGTGCGGGAAGTGTCGCCAGCTACAGCAAATCGAGCTCCAGGTTTCGGAGCTTGAGCGGCGGCTGGAGTCACTGCGGTGCATCCGCGAGGCTGAGAGTTACGTAGATAACATGTTTCTAGAGGTGGTCACCCTGAAGCTTAAGAGTATGCAGCCAGAGAGGGAATGGGTGACCGCCAGACAGAAGAGGAGGACCAGGCAGGTAGTGCAGGAGTCTCTGGAGTGCATCGTGCTCTCCAACCAGTATTCTGTTCTGAGTACTGGTGAGGGCAATGGTTCCTCTGGGGAGTGCAGCCAGAGTCAAGTCCACAGCACCATGGGTGCCTCAGCTGCTCAGTGGGGGAGGAAAATGTGTGGAAGAGCAAGTCGTAGGGGATTCAATAGTTAGGGGAGCAGACAGGCATTTCTGCGGCCGTAGTCTTGACTCCAGGATGATATGTTGCCTCCCTGGAGCCAGGGTCAAGGATGTCACTGAGCGGCAGCAGGACACTCTGGGGGGAAGGTGAACAGTCAGAGGTTGTTGTCCATATCAGTACCAATGACATAGGCAGAAAGAGGGATGAGGTCCTGCAGGCAGAGTTTAGGGAGCTAGTAGAGAGATTAAAAAGCGGCATCTCAAAGGTAGTAATCTCCGGATTACTTCCAGTGTCATGTGCTAGTGAGTACAGGAATAGGAGGATAGAACAGATGTATGTGTGGCTAGAGAGATGGTGCAGGAGGGAGGGCTTTAGATTCCTGAGGAATTGGGACCGTTTCTGGGGAATGTGGGACCTGTACAAGCCGGATGGGTTACACCTCACACGAACTGAGACCAATATTCTCATGGGAAGGTTTGTTAGTGCTGTTGGGGAGGGTTTAAACTAGCTTGGCAGGGGGATGGGCACCAACATATAGGAGTAGAAAAGAGGAATAAGGTGCATAAAAGAGTGATTGTGTTGGATAGTTCTAGAGAAGATAGTACTAGAGGTGGAAGTAGTACGATATTAGATTGGAGCAGACTAAGAAAGACTATGAAAAGTTCAAAAATGGGTTTAGAATGCATGTACGTAAACACAAAAAGTGTGATGAATAAGGTTGGTGAGCTACAAGCAAAATTAGCCGTATGGCAATATGATGTTGTGGCAATAACGGAAACATGACTTAAAAACGGTGAGGACTGGGCACTTAATATTCAAGGGTACAAGGTGTTCAGAAAAGATAGGGAAGGAAAAAAGGGAGGTGGGGTGGCAGTGCTGATTACGGATGTAGGATTCTCAAAATTCCCACATTTCCCAAGTTATTAATAAGGGACCCTGTCGGACAAGTTATCGATAAGGGAACCCTGAAGGAAATGGTTTTTGGACTTTATGGCAAAAACTGCAAGGTTAAAGCAGGGCCCTGCAGACAGCATGTCAAGTTCAAAAACTCAAAACTTGACATGCCCGGGCCTGTGGGAGACAGCTTTGATTTGTTATTTCAAAACCAGACAACTGGAGGAGACAGAACACACATTCTTCCCTTTAAACAAATCAACTCAGGAAAATGCTTAATCTTGCACAAACCTAAAGCCCATCAAGACTATGCATATATAATCACTTACAGTTCGAACTAACTACCAAGCCAGGAAGACACTGATTCACATTATGCATAACAAACACCCAAGACATTAAAGCCATTTAGCAACGAGACAACCGCCCAAAAACCAGTTAAGGTGAATGGCTATAATCACCTTAACGAGCCCGCCAAATATCGGACAAAGAACTAACCCTGATTTGGCGTGCAGATAACAAACTCAAAAACAGTATAACTGTAGGCCCACTGGTAACCAAACACGGACGCACACAACACAGCCAGCAGACACCACCCTGCATCTTCATTCGGAAGCCGACAGGAAGGCTCACGGAACATCACAGTGAGGGGACACGGTGGGGCAGGCTCGACCGAAGACAACAAGACCGCAACCGCAGCCCGGCACGAGGACCAACCACGAGCACCGCGGTAACAAAAGGGCTGGGTAAACCATACCTTCAGATCATTACCACTACACAGGTAATGATCTAGGCCATCACGACCGAGTTGACACTGAAGACCGCCAACCGAACCCCAACCACAACAATACTCGACGACCAGACCACCACCGGAAGAACAAAACCTGAAGTTTTCCACTCTACAAGCTAAAGTACCCAACAAAGACTTTATTCCCTATTTCTAAAGGAAGGAAAGTGGGTACTTACCAGACAAATCCACAACCGTGCCCAAACCGCATCAGCGGACTCCACCCAACTGAAGAACCTTTGCAGATTCTAAGACTAGCACCACGTGGGGACGGCAGGCCCCAAAGGACACAAAGAGTGAACCCCAAAAACGCAACCGGCTTAATTGACAGGATTCGAACTGTCAAGAAACCCCTATCTGGCTCTTTTTAGTACAATTTAGTTAGATATTGGGGCTGGGACAAGGGTAGGGGGATTATTAATGTGATTTTCCCTCATTGTGCCGTGTGTTCCCCATTCTTAATTAAGTGTACTGTTAAACGTCTGTAACTACTCCAGTAATCTAAGTGTATAATTTTATTGTGACTCTAATAAACACAGTTTTCTTGTACCAAACCAGTTGTCTACTCCAATTTTGTATCACAGCCTGTACCTAAGTCCAAAGTCTAGAGCCCAGGGGTGTGGGAGTGATTCGAACCACTCACAACAGTCAGGGGCAAAGCTGACTCAACACACCACCCCCTACAGAATGGCGACCGTGGCAGGACTCTGGCAACAGGGGTGCGATACAGTAGACACTGATTCGGAAGAGCAAACTTTAATGGAAGAAAGGATTTCAAATTATCTTTTCAGTAAGGTGAATATCACAAAGAAGTGAATCTGGTAGATGCTGCAGCCAAGTGGACAGAAGGGAAGGATCATAAGAAATCCATAGAAAAGGCAGTCTGGCTGATGTGCTTCAAGAAACAGATCCAGCTTTTGGACAGGCTCGTTGAAGCACAGGCAGTCGAGATACGGGAGTCAGCCCTGGACGCCCAAGCAAGGGCTCTAGTAGGGGAGAAGTTACTGGTAGGATTGCAGGCTCTGAACCAGGAAAGGGTGCAGTTACTGGGGGAGCATAAGATCAGGCAGGAATATTTAAAGTGTCAGGTCACCGAGGCCAAGAACAATGAGCTGAGGTTGCGGGAGAAGAATGCCCGCCTAGCAAGGCAAGTAAGAGAGCAGGAGGAGAAAGTAAGAGACATACGGGCAGCCTATCAGATAGTGAGCGCACAGGGGTTTGAGGAAGCAGATAGAGATTCTGAACCTTGCCCTAAGGAAGGGAAAAGGCATGGTGTGCCTCATAAGCACGAGTGCAGCCGAGGTCGACTTTACAGGGAACCTGGGGAGAACGGTTCAGACACCACGGGTAGTGCCAAGGGACAACCCGGTTGAGGAGCAGGAGGTCCCACGCCCACCACCTGTAGCGCTAGGTTTCAGCGAGGTCTGGCAGCAAGGGGAGGTGGAATTAGGGACAGAAGCTGAGGTGGAAAAACTCCAGCAAGAGAGGCTGGGACCAGGGCCGATGTGCCTGGCCCGGCAGCAAAGGTTTGGCCTGCCCGCTGATGACGGGGAGGAGGGACCCCATCAAAACCAGTTCATAGTTCCCCACAGTACCCAACAGCTTAGGGCTATGGTGAGCCATATAAAAAAACTCACAGAAAATGGGGACCCCTCGGTCCACTTCAGGGAAGTGGAACAGGCAGCAAGCATCAACGAGTGCGATGATGCTGAACAGGCCAAAATGCTGCTATTCTCCCTGGAGAGTAAGCTCTTCCAGTCCCTCTCCAACCAGTGTAAGAAGGGACAATGCAAGTATGGGGAGCACAGAGAGGAAGTTCTTTAGGCCATGGGGATGAATGAGGGAAGTCCTTTCTCCCGGGTGGAGAAAACAGTGCAGCTCGCAGGGGAAGCCCCGCAGGCTTTCGCGGACAGGTTGTGGCCGGTGTATAGGAGTGCCTGTACTGGGGCACTTGACCGGGCTAACCTGGACCAGGATCAGCTGGCCCACTGGCTCCGTTGCCTGGTGGCAAACAGTTTGCCACAGGTCAGGACCAAGTCAGAAATGTGGTTTGACCCAAAGCATCCCCTGTCTATCGAACTGACGGTGATCAGACAATTGACCCTAGCTTACCGGAATGGTAAGGGAACCAATGCACACCCACCAAAAGGGAAGGTGCATGAAATAAAACCCGGCCAGGGTAGGAAGGAGTGGCATCAGGAAGGGAATAACCCTTCCAGCACAAAGCTTAACTGTTATGGGTGTGGGAAGGATGGACACTGGAGGAAGGAGTGTAGAAATCCTTGGAAGGATAACAAGGGAAAGAATTCCTAAGCCCCAGCCCAAAAGACAGAGACAGGAATCCCTCCCGCCACAGTCGAGTCATTTTTGGATGCAATGAGGACCCTATTGACTAGCCCAGGGAAGGTAGCAGCCACTACTGGTGCTCTGACCCCATCCGCCCCATCCAACCCACAGCCCTGACTAGAGCCAGCGCAATCTGTTTACCTGTATTCCCTTCAGTATGACTTATAGAAGAGACTCCTCATTGAGATGGCGGTAGAAGAGGTAAAAGGGACCTATCTGTTGGACACGGGAGCATCATGCACCGTGATCCATTCAGCTAACCCCTCTACCTCACCTCTATCTAACGGGGTCCCATACAGTCTGTCGGGATTCACAGGTAGAGAACAGGCCGGCTCATTTTCCATCCCGCTGTCCATTCATTTGGGAACACTCCGCTCTAAGTGGACCTGTGTCCTAATGAAGTGGGAAGTCGATGGTGGAAAAGGGATCCTGGGAGACAACTTTATTGTAGGCCACGGGATCCTAGTGGATTTAAGGAATCACTGCCTATGGGGGGCAAGTACAGGAAAGGAATGCGGAGTAGTAGTCATCCCAGGGAAACAGGGGAAGGGGACCCTGTGCACCATGAAGCCTAAAGAGGGTTATAACCTCGAACTCATGGTCAGTAATACCCCAAGGGAGTTCCAGGCATTTGTGCGAGCCCACCTAGCCACATTTGCCACACACAAGCATGACTGTGGGAGGGTCAACGGGTTCGAGGTCAGCGTAGACGGGAACCCCATGGCCTGATCACAGAAACAGTATAACTTCCCCAGGGAAGCGGAGCCAGACATGGAAGCAGCCATGTCCTCCTTCGTGCAACAGGGAGTCCTGAGACCGATAGCCACCCACGTAAACTCTCCACTGTGGCCGGTTAGAAAACCGGACAACTCCTGGAGGGCCACAGTGGACTATTGGGTGCTCAACAGTAACATCCCAGCATGTGCACCCACGGTAGCAGCAGTTGCCGACCTGATAGGAAGTATCCCAGCATCCGTGACCACTTTCAAGGTGCTGGATATTTCCAATGGGTTTTGGTCCATCGCTTTAAGGAGAGAGGATCAGTACAAGTTTGACTTTACATTTAAAGGGCAACAGTACACCTGGAACTGTTTGCCTCAGGGCTTCCACAATAGCCCTAGCATTTTCCATCAATGCATGGCAAACAGTCTAAAGGGCTTCAGCCAGCCCAGGCAGCTGGTACATTATGTGGATGACCTGCTCCTATTCACCGATTCGAGAGAGGAGCATGGCCCACTACTGGCCGAACTGCTGGAGCTGCTCAGGCAGGAAGGCTTTAAAGTGAACCCAAAGAAAGCGCAGATCGGACAGCAGGAGGTGACATTTCTGGGCCTGACCGTACGCACTGGAGAAAGGGCCATAGATAAAGCTAGAAGGGAAGCAGTACAGGAGTTACCAGTCCCCAACACAGTCAGGGGAGTGAGATCTTTTCTAGGGCTAACCGGGTACTGCAGAGACTTTATTGAGGACTATGCAGCCACAGCAGCCCCCCTGCTCCGACTCCTACATAAGGGAGTGGAGTGGATTTGGGATGAGGGTTGCCAGGCAGCATTCATCAAGCTCAAGAAAGGTCTGCAGACTGCACCAGCTCTAGGGGCCATAGATGGGGGGAAGAGTTCTTCCTGGAGGTAGCAGCCAGCGGGGACAGCCTGAGTGCTGTGCTGCTCCAAGAACGGCATGGCAGGCTGAGGCCGGTGGTCTACTCCTCCAGGATACTCACGGATGTGGAGAAGAGCTTCTCCAATTGTGAGAGGCACCACTTGGCCACACATTGGGCTGTGAAAAGATCGCTGATCTTCACAGGCACCTTTCCCATCACTATCCTCACCCATCACACGCCCACCCAGATGCTCCTGGATGGGAGAATCAAGGATGAGACAGTGAGCAGTGCTTGCATTGCTCGCTGGACCCTGCTTCTCTCACGGATGGACCTGAAAGTAAATGGGCTCTGCGAGCCAAAGCTCGCAGCTAATTTGATATATCCTGGAACAGCCCACCAGTGTTCCATAGAAGGGGTTTGGGAAGTAGACATAGGTTTGCGGGCAGGGATACACCCCACAGGCCGCGAAATCTATGTGGATGGCTCTAGCACAGTATCTGCTGGTGAGCGACTCACAGGGTGTGGAGTTTATGACCCAGCGGCAAACATTGCCCTGGCAATCAAGCTCCCCATCACCATGAGCGCCCAGCAGGCTGAACTGTCCATGGTAGTGTACGTTGTTACACACCCCGAAATCCTCCCTACCCCATACATGATTTGCTTGGACAGCAAGTTCACATGCAATTCGTGTACGGAGTGTAATGATCAGTAACATGTCATTCTAGAATGGTACACTAGGTGGAGCTGTATGTTTAGTAAGGGGCTATCCACAAGGCAGTAGTCAAGATGGATGCCTGTACACTAGTCCACATTGCTGAATAAATGTCTAGCACAAGCTATCTTCATAATGAAAACGTCTATTTATTTATGAACATAACATGGTACCAGGATTGGTAATATCTGCTGAATATTGTGAAACGTGACATGGAGAATTTGAAGCCAGCGGAGGGTTTGAAACTCACGGGGAATGTCGACTGCAATTGGTGGACTTTCAAACAACAATTCGAACTCTACATTGCTGCCATCAGGTTCGGTACGATGCCAGATGCAAGGAAAATAGTGTTACTGCTCACGGTTGCAGGCCCGCAGGCGATAGAGGTATTTAATACGTTTGTATTTGATCAAGAGGAGGACAGAGAAAAAATGGACGATGTGCTAAAGAAGTTTGATACACATTGTTCTCCCAAAAAGAACAAGACCTATGAGAGGTACGTGTTCCGTTCATGGACACAGCAGCAAAATTAGACTTTTGATAGCTTTGTGACCGACCTGAAACTGAAAGCACAGACATGTAATTTCTCTGAACTGAAATCATCCATGATTCGTGACCAGATTGTGTTTGGTATTCATGATAAAAAAGTCAGGGAACGTTTGTTGAGAGAAACCGAACTAACATTGGAGGATGCTGTGAAAATATGCCATGCCAGTGAGCTAGCCCAGAAGCACGCGAAGACTTTCAGTGAAATTAATAATAATGCGACTGTAATGAGTGACTGTGCTGCTGTCAGTGCTGTGTTCTGCAAGGGGAAGAAACATGGGCAGAACAGAAATGCAAAGCAATCGGAGGATGGAACTTTTAATTGTAAACGCTGTGGTTACCAGCACCAGTCAAGACGATGCCCAGCGTTTGGGAAAATGTGCACAAAATGTAATGGAAAGAATCACTTTGCCAAACAATGCTTTTCAAAAGTAAAAACAAAGAAAGGACAACAAGTCAATGTGATTGAGGACACTGATTTAAGTGAGACATTTTTTGTAGGAATGGTGTCATGTGACAATATAGAAAAGGATACAGAAAATGTGCAGCCCTCAGGAATATACAATGCTGAACATAAAGTTAATGCAGTAAAAGAGGACAAATGGATGATGCCACTGCAGGTAAATGGAGCATTAGTTACATTGAAACTAGGCACTGGGGCAAAAGCAAACTTAATCAGTATGAGTGACATTAAAAATATGAAAGAAAAGCCCAAAATACAGAAAAAGTCAGTACTACTGAAGAACTATAATGGACAGAAAATAGATAGCTTAGGTGTATGCAGACTTAAAGTGACAGTCAAAGACAAAGTGCATCATCTCATGTTTTCTGTTGTGGCTGAAGGACTTGATTCACTACTAGGTGACAAAGCTTGTGAGGACTTAGAACTGGTCAAGAGAGCCTACCGTATAAACTGTGCCATAAGCAGACCAGATGACTCGGTGGATTCTGTAGTGAGTAATTTCCAAGATGTGTTTAAAGGATTTGGAGTTCTACCATTCACTTACAAGATCCAGCTAAAGGAGGTTGCTCAGCCAGTGGTACATGCTCCACGGAGAGTTCCAGCACCCCTGCGTGACCGGCTCAAGAAAGAACTGGACAGAATGACCACACGAGGAGTCATCAAGAAAGTCGAAAAGCCAACAGACTTGGTTAACTCCATGGTACGTGTAAAGAAAAAGAACAATGATCTAAGAGTATGCATGGATCCAAAGGACTTAAATGCAAACATAAAACGTGCACACTACCAGATTCCCAAGCGAGAAGAAATCACCAGTGAAATGTCAGGTGCCAGATACTTCACAAAGCTCGATGCCTCACAAGGATTTTGGCAACTAAAATTGGATGAAGAGAGCACCAAATACTGTACCTTCAACACACCATTTGGCAGGTATTGTTTCCTCAGAATGCCTTTCGGGATAATATCTGCATCTGAAATCTTTCATAGAGTGATGGAACACATAATTGAAGGTCTGGAAGGAGTTCAGGTCTATGTTGATGACATCATCATCTGGGGCTCCACACTGAAAGAACACAATGAGAGACTGACTAAAGTGCTACAGAGCATACGCCGGAATCGACTGAAGCTCAACAAAGCCAAGTGTCAGTTTGGCATCCAGGAAGTCACTTTCCTAGGAGATAATCTATCTGGTAAAGGAATAGAGCCAGATATGGAAAAAGTAAACGCCATACTCAAAATGCCCCGACCCACTGACAAAAAAGGAGTGCTACGCATCATGGGGATGATAAACTTCATTGGAGAATTCATTCCTAACTTGTCAGCCAAGACAGCCTGTCTGCGAGACCCGCTACATAAAACAAATGAGTTCGCATGGACAGAAAGACATGAACAAGAGTGGATGAACCTTAAAACAGTGCTGACAACCACACCTGTACTCACCTTCTTTGACCCAACAAAGAGAATCAAAGTGTCAACGGATGCATCAAAAGATGGCCTAGGCGCGGTCTTGCTACAAGCAGAGGGTGAAGATTGGAAGCCTGTTGCCTATGCCTCCAGGTCTATGACTGATTCTGAGTGTCGATACGCCCAGATTGAAAAGGAATGTCTAGGATTGATAGTTGGACTAGAAAAGTTCCATGGCTACATATATGGACTTCCCACCTTCACAGTTGAGACAGACCACTGCCCACTGGTTGCCATCATAAAAAAAAATCTGAATGAGATGTCTCCAAGGATTCAACGACTCATGATGAAGCTGCAAAGATATGACTTTGAACTGATCTACACACCAGGCAAACACATAGGCCTAGAAATTGGGTATAGCCCCGCTTGAGGCGTTAGAACTGGCGATGCACTAAGTTTATAGCCAGACGAGAGTTATCCGCGCCTATGGTGATATTGGGTTGCATCACCCCCAAAGGGGATTGAGGCGCTAAATCAGCCATTGTACGGTGCTCTTAAGGCGCAAAAGGTCAGGCGCTACTCAATTTCGACGCGGACGGGCGCAGCGCAGGTGAACTCAATTACGGCAAAGCACGAGACCTGCAGGCGCCGGCCGGCTCTTAAAGGGGTGGGTCAGTCAGACTGAGCTTCAACACCCAACGCCCTGTAGGCCTCAGATTCGGCGCTCGCCCTTGTCTGGTGGTACAAAGTTGTTCATTATGGAGAAGGTTAGGCAGACAGCAGAGCGCTTCAGCACTGAGGCTCTGGACCACTTGATGGCTGCAGTTGAACACCGTCGACAGGCCCTGTACCCGGATAATGGCAAGAGGCCAAATCAGAAGGCTTATCGACGATCTGGGAGAGAGGTTGCTGTGAGGGTCAACTCCAGCAGCATGGCGACTAGGACCCCTGTTCAGTGCAGGAAGAAATTCAACGACCTCACACGGATCGTTAGGGTGAGTGATGGTTTACCAAACTTGTGCTTCCCTCCATCTGCAGCTGACTTCGGGCACCCTGCTGCAATGATGCGCCACTGGCCATCTGTCAGTATGCACCCATGGCCCTTTCTGGGCAGCCACATGGACAGATGTCTCAAGGCCTCATGTAAGGGCTGTTGCACCGTGGGGGGCATGGACAGATGTCTCAAGGCCTCATGTAAGGGCTCTTGCACAATAGGGGGCATGCGATGATGTCTCAAGGCCTGATGTACGGGCTCTTGCACAATAGGGGGCATGCGATGATGTCTCAAGGCCTCATGTAACAGAACCTCCCCTTCTTTCCCCTGCAGTCCAAGATGGCGCAGATTAGAAAAGAACAGCGTCGAACCGGTGGCGGACCTGCACAAGTGGTCACTCTCACAGATCTGGAGGAGAGAGTGCACCAGATATTTGGAGGACGTCTGTCTGGTCCAGTGACCACTGCATCTGCCGACCCCATTACCGACAGCGAGGCTAAGACTCTCACCTTTTCCACCTGTTGCCTTCCGCTTGGTCCCCCCACCAGCATGCATCCTCAGTGTGCAGCCATGTCAGAGCCATGCCGCAATCTGGCATGCCTTTCAGCAAACCTGTCCTTTTGCTAAAGCCACTCTTCCACCTCCCACTTTCAGATGAAGCAGCACCAACTCGGGCTCAACGCGCTGAAGCTGCTAGTGCCAGTGCCACCGGAGGCGACGACCAGGAGGAATCCGGACCAGCCGTTGCAGAATCCGGGGAGCTGAGACATCTGCAGACTGGGGATAGTAGTCCCCTGGAGGGGAGGGGGGGTGGCTCTGAGGTTGAACCATTTGCCGGACCAAGCGGCATGGAGCAACGCAGGGGGGATAGGCAAGTTCGGCCACAGTCTCCCCGCAGGGCAAGGCAGGTCGTCATGACTGCTGCACAGAGTGCAGATGAGGTCCGTCACCTGGCAGAGATGAGCAAACAGGCCCGGGTCAGACACACGGAGCTGATGGCTGCAGTGGAGAAGATGCCTGAGTCAATAGATTCATTGGCTAGGAGTATGTTGGACTTCGGGGCAACAATGGAGAGGACTCTGCAGGGCTTTGGCGCAACAATGGAGAGGACTCTCCAGGTGTTCGGGGAAACAATGGACAGGTCTATCCAGGGCTTCGGGGCCACAATGGACAGGACTATCCAGGGCTTCGGCCCAACAATGGAGAGGACTGTCCACGGCTTTGAGTCGGCAATGGAAAGGACTGTTCAGGGCTTCGGACAATCCCTGGAAAGGTCTGTGCAGGGCTTGTCCGAGGCAGTGGAGCGGTCGGCTCCTGCCTTGTCCGAAGCCATGGGAAGAACTGTCCAGGCCTTCTCCGAAGCACTGGCACCTGGCACACAGGTCCTCACTGTTGCCACGCATTCACTTGCTGGGCTCCTCCACAGGCAGATTGACGCAACGCGATGTCTCACTGCAGCCACCCTCTCTGCATCAGATAGGATCACCCCAGGCCCTTCCACTCCCGTACAAGGCCAGGAATCCGTGGAGCCTGCGATTGTGGCGGATGAGCCGAGCCGCTCCCCTCAGATAGCCAGTGTGTCGTCCGACCATGGTGCAGGTGTCCTCTCTCGTCAGGAGACCATTGCATATGCCAGCGCTGGGACGCCTGCATTGCAGCTGCCACCACCTGCAGCCCACACTGCTTCCAGCCATGCTCAAAGCAAGCATCCTGCGTCCGCACCCTCCAAGCCCAGAGGTTGGCCAGGCCGTACCTCAGGGGCTTCTGCGCTTCCAGACAGTCGGCAAGCGTCCCCCAGCCTTGAGCCCGCCACTGGGGTACAATTACGTAGGAGCAGCAGGGAGGGAAGGGGCCGGGCGCGAAAGAGAAGTCGTTCTCCCTCAAGGGGCCAGTTGTAGAGGGAGGTGCTGAGATGTTTGTTTGTCCAAATTCAAGGACACCCTCACCTGCTGTTATAGTTGCAGATTTTTGTTGAGTTTTGCTGCTTTGCCGAACAGGTCACATTTATTTTGGAAGTTATGGTTTCTGCTCACTTTACGTTGTTTAGCTGTAATGAAAGACTTTTGTGTCAATAAACAGAAGTTTCAATGTTGCTTGGTGCATGTGACTACTTTCAGTGATGCTGGCATGCAGAGGCCCTCAAACATCCAAAGTGCGCATGAGGTAAGACTCTCATCATTCCGCCACAGGGGTGTCGAGACAAGTCCAGAGGAGCCTCTGACGTATGGACCTTCCACTTTCAGCAGCCCTTCCATCTTCCTCCTCCTCCTCCGCCTGCTCTTCCTCCTCCTCCTCCTCCTCATACTCCTCCTCCTCCGCCTGCTTGTGCAGGGTCCGAGGGAAGGTAATGAATGGACGCACTCACCTATAAAGGGCATCTGTCACTTGCCGGATGCAACAGCGGACTGCAGCCTGAGCGACAGTCGCATTGTCCCCAATGGCTGACTGAAAGGATCCGTTGGCATAAAAATGGAGGCCTTCAGTCAGTGTAGCCATCACGGACAGAGAGGTTCTGCAGCGTTCACGCGGCTGCAGATCCTGACCAAGCAGGTGGCACAGATCAGTAACAATGTCCCTCCAGATTCGGAGCCTTCGCAAACACTGCTCCTCCGACATGTCAAGGCTTGTCACCTGCTGCCTAAAGACCCTCGCAGCATCCCGTCGGATTGGCCGACCTCCATTGCCCCTCCTCCTTCTGGCCAATCCCGGCCCTCTCTCCCGCCGTCCCTCTGCCCCTTCACAGTGTTGGGCAATGAGGCCGTCGCCCTCCAAACAATCTCCCATTCCGATGCCAGTTGGTCAAAAGGCTTTTAGGTGTAGTGCTGCAAGTGCTTCGGACAGGGTTGAAGGTCCCAAGTACTGTAAAGCTCAAATCCCAGAACTCCGCTCCACATTAGCTCGCCAACTCTCTCTAGCAGCGATCGCAATGAGCAGGCCAAGTGGCAGAAGATTCTGCACTAGAGCTGTCCCCTTTAAATAGCGCTGCCCTACTCCGAGAAGGGCCTGTTAGCCCTCCCTCGAACTGTCACTAATAGCGCTGGGCGCTAAGGCTCCGGGCGCCACCCAATATGCGCTCAGGCGCTCCTAAAAGGCGTTGCACACTGAAATGACGTCATGGTTTGCTTGCGCTCGCGGGCGCGCGCAAACACTTAGCGCAGGCGCTAAATGTATAGTCAATTTCTCAGTCGGCGCTATCCTCATAGCGTTCGCCCCAACATAGGGCTTCGCCCCAATTCTAGGTCTCTTTAGGCGCTCAGCGCCGGTGCTACCAACCCAATTTCTAGGCCATAGTGTTAGCAGATGCACTATCCCGAGCACCCACAATGAATCATGTGAGCTCTGCTGAGGAAGACGTGGATGTTCATGTGAGTATGGTCAGTGCTGCACTGCCCGTGTCAGACACAGAATCAAAGCAAATAGCAGAAGAAACAGTAAAAGATACAGGCCTAGAAATTCAGTTGTTTGCGTCAGCCGCTAGCGCCTTAGGAGGAGGAGATGTGGGGCGTTAGGCGGCTAGCGGCCGGGCGCAGCGCGATCTGCGCCTCTCCCCAACTTCAGTAAAGATTTAGCGGCGGCGCAAAGCCTTTGCGCGCACTCAGCTGCGCGCGCAGATCCTGACATCATTTCATCGTGCAACGCCCTTTGTGCACCCCAAACCGGAAATTCAGTGGCGCCGGCCTATTGTGCGCCTGGCGCCCCTAGCGACTGGTAGAGGGGAACGGTTCCCAGTCGCTGCGGGGCATGGGGGGCGCAAATTAAAGGGCACTCCTCCTGCAGTAGAAATGGCAGCCATTTTGCAACACTCCTTCTTTGTGAGAGACGGATCTTTGCAGAGAGACAAAGGTAGAGAGCTTTCTGGTTTGGCTCAACACTCGCACAGGTACTTGTGGCTTCAGGCCACAGCTTTGCACTTGTCTTTAACTTCAGAGCCATAGCATTGATTGGAAACATATAATGGGGGCTGCAATGGGTGCAAACGTTGGCCTTCTCCATTGCATTCAAAGGGCTCAGAGACGCCGTGAGAGAGTGGCAGTCATGGCCAGACGGAGAAGGGGCAACAGGCGTCGGCAAAGGAGGCCTTACCCACCCAGGGTATACCGCCAGCAGTTCTCATATCTGAACATGTCTGACGAGCAGTGTGTTTGGAGGCTGCGATTCCGAAGGGCGGTGGTCACTGAGATCTGCCACCTGCTTCGCGGAGATCTGCAGCCACAGCTGAGGAGCAGGACGTCTCTGTCGGTGGCAGTGAAGGTGACGGTGTCTCTCAACTTCTATGCCACCGGCTCCTTCCAATCCGCTACTGGGGACATTTCCAACATCTCCCAGTTTGCCGTACATTGCTGCATCCGCCAGGTGACCAATGCCCTTTTCAGAAGGAGACGTCAGTTCATCTCCTTCTCCATGGCCGTTGTCAAGCAGCAACAGCGTGCAATGGGCTTTGCAGCATTAGCAGGCTTCCCCATGGTGCAGGGCACCATTGACTGCACGCATGTGGCTTTGCGGGCACCTCTAGAGAATGCCGAGGATTACCGCAACCAGAAGGGCTACCATTCGCTCAACGTGCAGTTGGTGTGTGACCACAGGCAGCTCATCCTAGCTGTCAATGCCCGCTTTCCAGGCAGCAGCCACGATGCCTTCATCCTGCGCCAGACTTCTGTGGCAGACATGTTCCAGGCCCAGCCTCACCCACGAGGATGGCTTCTCGGGGACAAAGGCTATCCTTTGTGCACCTGGCTGATGACCCCACTCCGTGCGCCCAGCACCCCTGCTGAAGAGGGATACAATGACAGCCATCAAGCAACCAGGAACATCATTGAGCAAACAATCGGCGTCCTGAAGCAACGGTTCCGCTGTCTGGATCGTTCCGGAGGAGCTCTACAGTACTCGCCTGAGCAAGTCTCCCATTTCGTGGTCGTGTGCTGCATGCTGCACAACCTGGCTATCTGCAGGACTCAGCCACTGCCACCAGACATTGGAGGACCACCAGAGGAGGAGGAGGAGGAGGTGGAGGAGGAGGACCAGCACAGGAGGGAGGCAGAAAGTGCAAGGGCCGCCCGTCGGCGACTTATTGCACATCGGTTCTTGGCCCCCTCTCAGGGAATGGCTTGTGCCAATGGCACAAGATGAATGGATGAATGTAGCCGCTCCACAAGCCCTCAGCCGAGCAGGGCAACCAGGACTTCCAAAAGAAAGCATGGACAGTGCGATTTAAGAACATTTATTACTTTGATACCTCTGTGCCCTTCCCACATAACAAACTAATGGAGAGAAGCCCCCCTCAAAAACACAAATCGACCAGTCTCGGCCTTTCAAAAAACACAAATCGATCAGTCTCGGCCTTTCAAAAAACACAAATCGACCAGTCTCGGCCTTTCAAAAAACACAAATACACCACTCTCGGCCTTTCAAAAAAAACAAATACACCAGTCTCGGCCTTTTCAAGTGAAACAAAACATTTGGCCACACCTTCTACTTTTTGCCCTGCGAGGGTGATGCCTTTCGCATCCATGACTGGCCCCTGCCCGCCCTGCAGCTCCTCCTCAATGGGACCCTAGTGGCTGCAGCAAGGCTGGGGGAAGGCTGCTGAGGGTCAGACGGCGAGACGGCAGATGCCCTTGGGGGTCGGCCTGGACCAGCTCTGGCCCTGGAGGGGCCGGCTGCTGACTGCTCCAACTCTGCTTGGGCGGCAGCAGTCTGTCCAACGGCTGGTGGCAGCTGCAATGGAGGAGTGGCAGTGTCGGCTGCAGGAATGCTGCCAACCTGACAGATCACAGGTACTCCCTGGTCGCCTGAGACGTTGGCACTCGCACGGGCCAGCACTGCAGCATGCGCAGCAAACTGCTGAAGCACAGACTGCTGGGCTGCTGCTGCGCGGCGAATGCCCTGGTGATGCCTGGCTGATCCAGCGAGGGTGGCAGCAGTTAGTGCCCGTGTGGCCCTGGTCTGTGTCCGCATGACACCAGCCAGTGAATGGACTGAGCACTTGGCTAGAAGCCGCCTGTGCTGCCACGAAGTCCTGCAGACTCCTGGCCTGTGCTGCCCCGAATTCCTGCATACTCCTTGACAGTGACTCTATGGAGTCAGGCATCCTTACCACTGCAGCCATGAGCTCAGTGTGCCTGCGCTCAGCCTGGGCGGCCATTTCCTCTAGGAGCCGCACCTCCTCTGCGCTCACCGTAGCAGGACTGGAGGCCACACTCACCCTCTGGGGAGAAGGCCGCCGAGCTTCCCCACCCCTCCCGCGTTGCTGCAGGCCGCTGGGCCCCGGAGCTTCACTCTCCTCCGACCCTTCCCCCCGGCTCCCCTCCAGGGAAGACATGTCCCCATCATCGCCATGGGCTGCCTCGGCTGAGGGTGGCACTGATGGTCCGGCTTCCTCTTCCTCTTCCTCCTCCTCACCCTCCGATTCACTCACAGTGCCAGGTTGAGGGCCCGCCTCCTCACCTGGCGATTCACCATCTGAAAGCAGGGAGGCACAAGAGTTGCTTTAGAGTGAGGACAGGGCGGCAGTGAGGGAGGCATGAGTGCTGCTATGCACTGCATTGTGCCGACAGTGGCAAAGGATGCTGTTCTGAGGCGCAAGTGGAAAGAGATAGGTCAAAAAGGTGATGCCCTTACCATTGGGGCCCACAACAGGGTCGGCATCTCCACTGGCGACGGGGCCAATCAGCCGGCCTGACATAATGTGCTCCACACGCTGGTCCAGGTCGGAGAGCTGTTTGAGGTCAGGATGGCCTCCCCCGGTCTCACGCTGCTTCCTTCGGTTGTGCGCCACCTTGCCCTGCAAGAGAAAGGACGGCCTCTAAGTACAGTGTGAAGCCCTGATCTTGTCTGCACTGCCTCCCATGGTGGACTAGCCCTGACAGTGTGAAGCCCTGATCTTGGCTGTACTGCCTCCCATGGTCGAATAGCTTTTACAGTGTGTAAAGTGCTGAATGTGCAAGTGATTTTCATGACAGTCCCATAGCTGCTGGAACAGGGCTGGGCATTAGGGCTTTCAGGTCCCTTTGCCCATAAACTGAGGTGCACACGCAGGGATGAGGAGGACACTGGAAAGGGTACTCACCCTGACAACCCGAGTGAGGTCGTTGAACTTTTTTTGGCATTGCGCAGGAGACCTGGCAACCACACTGTTGGAGGTCACCCTGTTTGACACCTCCCTCCAGGCTTTCCGATAGACGCTGGGCAGCGGCCTCCTGCCACCTTCAGGGAACAGAACATGGCGCCTGCGCTCCACTGCGCCAACCAGCACCCTCAGGTCACCGTCGCTGAAGCGCTGCGCTCTCTCCCTGGCCTTCTCCATAGTCCTGGGCGTTGTACAGATCAAGCAACAGTGGTCAGGCCTTGCTTCAGGGCTGCAGTGTGCAGGGCGTGGCAGGCAAACAAATCCACCCTCCCCCTTTAAGAGCTCACCGGCACCAGAGTGTCTGCCGTCAATCAGCAACTCGCTGCACCTGCGCTGCGCCCGCCCTCGGGGGTATTGCCCCGGGCCGCCGGCTTAGCGCCTAATGATAGTCGTGCATCGCCTGTTTTAGCGCAGCAGCAACCTCTTGGGGCGATGCCACTGAATATCGGCGAAGGTGGCGCGAAGTTGCGCCGGGCGCAAACTTTAGCGGCCGCCTGGCTGTAGTGCCCCAAACGTGGCTATACTGAATTTCTAGGCCACAGTGTTACAAACAGTAATAGAGAACATTCACCATGGTTGGCCAAAAGGTTCCTGTCCAAAGTACTATCACATCAGGTCAGAGTTAAGTGTTGCAAGTGGGCTATTACTAAAACAGAACAGAATAGTCATTCCACAGGCTCTACGTCGAGACATGCTCAAAAGGATTCATGAGGGACACCTCGGAATTGAAAATTGCAAAAGTAGAGCAAGAGACACCGTTTATTGACCTGGCATAAATAAGGACATTGAGAAAATGATAGGCATATGTGAGACATGTCAGAAACACCAAAACAAACAAGCAAAGGAACCAATGATAGTAGCTGACTTACCAACAGCACCATGGCAAAAGGTTGGTATGGACCTTTTTCATTTGAATGGTAAAGACTATCTTATAATGATTGACTACTATTCTAACTATCCTGAGATGGCGCTGCTCTCAAGCACATCAGCAAGCAGTGTCATAATGCATGTTAAATCCATCTTCGCCAGACATGGAATTCCCAGGATTGCCGTTAGTGACAATGGTCCGTGCTTCAACTGTAAGGAGTGGCAACAGTTTGCAGCACATTATGACTTTCAGCGCATCACATCCAGTCCCCTGTATGCTCAGTCAAATGGTAAGGCAGAGAAAGGTGTTCAAGTTCTCAAACAGCTACTGAAGAAAGCAACAGAAAGCAAGTCTGATCCTTATCTCGCCCTGCTGAGCTACCGAGCTTCCCCTTTAGACTCTGGTTCTTCACCTGCTGAACTCCTAATGGGTCGCAAGTTGCGCACCATGCTACCCTGCTGTGCAAAAGAGAAGCAGAGTAAGCAACTGAGACAGAGACTTCAACTGTTAAAGCTGAAACAGAAATCACACTATGACAAGCCATCCAAAACTCTGAAACTATTGACAAGGGATGATGTTGTCAGGATTGAGGATCCAGATGCATGGAACAGGAAAGCTATAGTTCTTGAGGAAGTAGGACCAAGGTCATACACTGTTAGAACTGAGGAAGGACAGATTCTCAGGAGGAACCGCCGTTCCCTCCTGAAAACACAAGAAACTATCCAAGAGCAAATCGATGACAATGCCGCAACTGAATCTTGTCACTCACCACCAGAACAATCTAACACAAACACACATACAGGCTCTCATGTAAACACATCAGACTTACCTGTGCTGAGAAGATCCACACGTGAAGTAAAAAAGCCTGATAGACTTAATCTTTGAGTACAAAGAAAACTATAATAAAAGAATGAAAAGCTTAGAGTTCATAAAGTAAAGCTTTGAAAATGTGTTGACTGTTGTGAAGATGTTTATGTCGTTATGATTGATTGATATTGATTGATATTGATTTTGTATAACCTCTAAGGAAGGGGGATGTAATGATCAGTAACATGTCATTCTAGAATGGTACACTAGGTGGAGCCGTATGTTTAGTAAGGGGCTACCCACAATGCAGTAGTCAAGATGGATGCCTGTACACTCGTCCACATGGCTGAATAAATGTCTAGCACAAGCTAGCTGTTCATAATGAAAACGTCTATTTATTTATGAACATAACATGGAGTACCTGGCCATCTGGTCCCGCCGTGGATACACCTCCACTGACGGGAGACCCCTCACAGTGAAACCCCTGCTGGAGAAAATCTTAGCAGCAGTGGGGGAGGAAGGGGAGGTTTTCATCCATAAGGTGAAAGCCCATTCCTCCACAGAACCCCGTAGTAAGGGCAACCAGCAGGCCGACGTGCTAGCTAAGGAGGGTGCCCGTACAGGCACTTTCTGGGACCCATATGGGTCCAGTCCTATAGCAGCAGTCAGGGGTAGGAATGGGACACAAGGGAGTGCAGGGGTAGATTTAACCCCGGAACTTAAGACAGTCCAAACCCAAGACCCCGTCCTCAAGGCAGTCCTCAGTGCAGTGGCTGAGGGGAAAAGGGTAGAGGGCCCTTACGACACAGCAGCTCTCTCTGTGAAGGAAGGCATGCAGTTTAGGGGAGAACAATGGGTAGTACCACAGCAGCACAGGAGGGAATTCCTTCAACTGGCCCATGAGGTTCCAGGAGCAGGGCATCCCCGGCCTGAGACCACCTGGCAGCGGGTGGAACAGGCGGGATGGTGGCCAGGACTCAGGGAAGATTTCCACGAGTTCTGTGCCAGCTGTCTGGTGTGTGCTGCTAACAACCCTGACCCCCACAAAAGGAAGGTACCCATGGGACACATCAGGAGGGTAGAGGGACCATGGCAGTCGATCCAGGTCAACTACATTGGGCCCCTACCCACCGCCCAGGGAGACTATAAGTATTGCCTAGTCCTGGTGGGCGTGTTCACAAAATGGGTAGAAGCCTTCCCCTGCCGTACAGCCACAGCTCTGGGTACAGCCAGGATCCTGGTCAGGGAGGTGTTCTCGCGATGGGGGGTACCACAGTATGTGGAGTCCGACAAAGGGAGTCACTTTACCGGGCAGGTCATGCAGAATACCTTTATGGTACTCGGCATTGAGGGGAAGTGGCACGTTGCACACAACCCACAGTCCTCAGGGATTGTGGAGAGGATGAACAGGACCTTGAAAGAAAGGCTGAGGAAAGAGACGGTAGACTCACCTAGAAAGTGGGTGGAAGTCCTACCGTTAGTCCTGATGGGGATCCGAGCCAGCCAGTCAAACAGCATGGGGTATTCCCCACATGAGCTGATGACTGGCAGAGTTATGTGGACCCCCACCCATGTACTAGCCCTGGTGCTCACAGAAGGTCAGCTCAGGGAGGTGAACTGGGACAGTTTCGCCAGGAACCTATTTGAGCACCTTAAACAGGTCCATGGGCAGGCAGCTGGGAACATGAGAAGGCAGCATCGGAGTAACCGATTGCTGTTAGAACCCCGAACACACCACAGTGGCATAGTGGTTAGCACTGTTGCCTCACAGCGCCAGGGACCCGGGTTCTAATCCGGCCTCAGGTGACTGTCTGTGTGGAGTTTGCACATTCTCCCCGTGTTTGCGTGGATTTTCTCCGGGTGCTCCGGTTTCCTCCCACAGTCCAAAGATGTGTGCGTTAGGTTGATTGGCTATGATAAATTGACCCTTAGTGTTAGGGGGATTAAATACGTGGGGTTACGGGGATAGGGTGGGATATGTGTTGGTGTAGGGGTTACGGGGATCGGGTGGGATATGTGTCGGTGCAGGCTCGATGGGCTGAAATGGCCTCTATCTGCACTGTGGGGTTTCTGTGATTCTGAGTGGGAGGTAGGGGATCAGGTTATGGTTAGGAATTTTGCTCGGGTAGGAAGCTTGGAACCGTTATACATGGGACCCTACAGCATTGTAGACAAGGCAAGCCCCATGGTATATGCCATAAAGATGACTCGGCGCGTCAAATGGTTCCACATTAACCAATGTAAATTGTTTAAGCCCGACAGAAGGGAACAGCTGGTTAGGGCACGGTCTGGGGATAGAAATCCTCAGTCTGCAGCAGGAGCAAACTCACAGACTGCACAGGCAGGTGCAGTGGCCTGTTTTAAGGGAAGGGCCATCCCACCCACCGTTTGGGACACTCCCCCACTCATCTGGGACTTAGACAAGGTGGGAACTGAAGGCGGAGACCCTCAGCTTGCAGCATCAGGCTGCGCAGAGTTGCCTGCTCCTAACCCAGGTTTAGGAGAGGTGGGATGTGAGGGCGGAGACCCTCAGCCTGCAGCATCAGGCTGTGGAGAGTTGCCTGCCCCAGCACAGGTTTAGGAGAGGAAAAACCTGAGGATAAAACTCCCCAGCCAGTGGTAGTGGAAAGTTCACAGACCGCACAGGAGGGGGCAGTGGCTCGTGTTAAAGACCCACCAGCCAGAAAACCCCCACCAGCCAAAGTCCCTCGAAGGTCCCCACAAACGCCATGGCCGAAGAAACCGTGGTCCCCGGCTCCCCAGTTTAAACGGGCAGCCTCTCAAGTCAGGGATCGATCTGAGGACAGAGGACCCAGCCAGCAGCCACAGGCTGCGAGGGACCAAAAGGACAGGACAGGGCAGCCACACCGAAGGGAGTAGTGTGCTGCAGCCCGAACAGGGATTAGTCTGGCCGCTCGGAGACGGGCGGCGGATGTACATAGCTTCTGTTATTTAATTTTGGGATTGTTAAGTTTGGGTGTTTTAGTTTAATTTTAAACAAGGTGATTGGTAGTTTAAGTGCTATTGTTTAAGAGTATTTGTATTGAGTTGAGGTCGCAAGACTCGACTATGCTTTACCCAAGCCAGAGAATCTTCTCGGGACCTGGCTCTATGCTCTTGTGTCTCCTTACAGAAGGGATTTCGAAATGAAGCGGGGCATACTCCTACTCACCCTGATAGGAATGAGCACTGGGAAGCGAGGTGACGTGGAGGACTCCCACATTTTTGGATGATCAGGAGAGAGAGCACCGGTTGTGACTGCTGGGGGCGGTGAACGAGGCGTGGAGGAGCTCGCTATCTATTCCCATGAGGGAAGATGGCCAGGGTGGCTGGGATCTAACTCCACCCAGTACTCCAGCCAGACCGGGTTCACCTACGGGGAGGCCTCCCTCCCCTGCCCCAGCATACAGGTGGTGGCCACACGGGTCAGGGCCATTGAGGGGAAATGCGTGTGCCTGACCTGCAGAGGACAGATTCCCCTGGGAAGGTGGTGGTGGCTCAGGAAGCTGAGCAGAGACATGGGGGACCGCACAGCTGACGGGGAACGACTAGGGAACGACGCCTACCGGACGATCACAGGGACCCAATGGGGAGCTAGTGTGAGCTGGGATAAGTGGTGGGAGTCAGAACAGGGAATTTATGTCTGTATGTGAGGGTCACAAAGGGACTGCCCCACGGGCATATCCATCATCTTCTCCGCATCATGGCAGGATAAGGGGAAGGGGGTGGAATGGGATTCCCACCTACACATTTTTGCATAGTCCCAAACTCCCCAGCCCCAGTCAAAGCTACTGAACTCATGGCACGCGCCCGAAAGCCCCTGCCCATGACCCAGACATCAAAGACACACATAGAGGGGTGCCCTGCCACCACCAAGGGACCAGGGAATGGGCTGGTACTAGTGCCGACCAAAAAGGTGCTGTACCAGGGGGTACACTACGCGGTAGCTTCCGTGATTCTAAACCTTACACTTACCTGAGTGGTGCCCCACAGAGACAGAACAGCTATACCAGGCCCTGTTAAGAGAAATGTTTAGGAAGTTTTACGAGTTCGATTTTGCCAACATAGACAAAACCGAACTGTACACTACACACACTAAGGCCTAGAAATTCAGTAAGGCGCTGTAAGCTTTGTGCCCAGTTACTGCCTAAAGAGGGCTTCTGCGCCAGTATAGGAGGTTGCGCTGATATTGAGATCGGCGGTAATGGCGGCGGTAGCCGGTAGCGCTGCGCCGGCACCGATGACGTCATCGGTGTGCGCAGTGCCCCGTTTCCGCCCTGATGCCGGCCCGACGCCCATATTCAGTTGCCGCCGCCTCCTCCGTGGCGGCCGTTACTAACATCCGGAGACCAGGGCCTTACTGCAGCCTTAGTGGGGCGCATAAAGGTGGAGGTGCGGGCGGCCGCTTTTTCGGCGGCCGCCTGCCCGCACCTCCTTCCCCGGCCTCCTCCACCGCCCCCCCCGTGGCATTGCCGGCTGCTTTCCGCGAGCCCGGCACTTCTCCGTGGTGCCGGGCTCATTTGCCGGCACAATCCAGCGGCGATCTCCCCGTTGCAGGCACCTCCACCTTAAGAGAAGGAGGAGGCCTGCAGTACTGCAGCCTGCCGCACCGCATCGGGTGGCGCAGTGGCACTTAGAGCACTGAAATTCAGTTTCAGCGCCCCAAGCGGGGGCGGGCACACCCTGGAATAGCGCCCGGTTCCCACTTGGGGCGCTAAAAGTGAATATCTGACGGTCGCACATGGCTCCGCGCCCAGCGCTAACTTTTGGCCGTTAGCCAGCTGGCGGGGCCATAGTGAATTTCTAGGCCTAAGTATTTAGCAACACGGGGAGACAAAGAAGGGGAACCTGGAATGATGTTTTCACTGCATATGACACGGGATCCTCTGTCATAAACAGCCTGAATGACATAGATAAACGGTTTAAAAACACAATTACGAAAAATCTTTTTGGATGAAAATACAGTAGTAGGCTCAGAGCTACACGAGGACCAAGCTATGACGGTCCATTTAAAATAAATCATTGCTGAGTTGGAAAGACACGCCAAAACTGTAAATGCCCTTATACGAGAGGACAGGAATGCTTCAGATCAGGTTGCACAGAACGAGGTATGCGTACTGTATTTTGCATGGTTGCGAGGCGAGGGCCAGAGTAACCTGGAGGATTTAAAACAAGGTTTAGTCCCCTCCTGGATCAGCAACAAGAACCTCGCAGCCCTCCACCCATTTGAGAATTCATTGAGCCTGTGTCAGCTCAGGCTAGCTTTTGAGGCCTACCCTGTCCCAGTGGATTGTGGGCGCTCCAATCACACTATCATGGGGATAGTAGTGAGGATGCCGGTCATGGGTGGGACAGCCCAACCCGCACTGGTATACAGGGTAGAGAACATTGGAGTCATACAAGGGGGTGCACACATCCGTTTTACAGCGGTCCCACCTTATGTCATAAAGTGGGAGCACGCTATGACAGGTACTGACCTCTCGGGTTGCCGGAGCCAGGTGCACACATAATACTGTGTCCCCAACACTTGAACGCCTATTCTAAACCGCAGTGCGGGTTTAAGGCTGCTGGTGCACGACCTATAAACTGTACCATGGAGGTAATTGCACAAGACCATGTTCCCCCACAGGTAGCATATATAGGAGGAGGGACATATTGTGTCACCACCAGTGCACCCCACTACCAGCTTGGACAGCATAACTGGTGTCCGGTAAGTGACAGCAGTTTCTGCTTTAAACCCGAGGCGGAAGTTCAAATGGCCCAGGAACGGATTGTTCCCATTCCTGAATCCTCCACTGTTCACCTCACTGTAACAGAAAATTTTACCAACCGCAAAAATATGTAGCACATTTCGGCTATGAAATCCCCCCTCTACCAGAACATCTTACCAAGTTACTAAAAGCTGTAGAGATATCACAAAAGCATTTCTACACTTTAGAACAGAAAACAATTGAGATAGAGGGAGAGATTCAAGGTATCACAGTCCCACCCTGATGGGACATTTTTGAAAACATAGAGGTCCCTTCATGGGTTAGAATGGCTTCCCACATCCTCGTGGTTTGCCAGCTGGGAATAGTATTGTATCTGTTATGCACTCAGTGCAAGGGAAAAGACAAAACACTAGAATTCCGAAACCAAAGGACTTGGAAGAAGCATTATGTTATGGTGAATTTCTTTATTTTTTGTGTTTCTGAAATAAAGATTGTTGTTTTTGTGTGTTTTGTTATTTTTAATAAAGACTTTGACATGTTATTTTTAATAAAGATGTAAGTCTACCAAGTAGTGCAGGGGTGTTGGACCCCCTCCATGCTTGGATGTATCTAAATAACAGTATTTTTGCCTATGTACACTTATGTACACTACATTCTTAAAGAATGGGGAATGTGTGTGTCATGGGATTTTAGATAGGTAATTACAGGGGAAGATTGGCTATGGAGGGTCAGGAATTTTGCTCACCTTTGTAAGTATGATACTTGAAGCGAGTTTCAGTGTCACGGGGGGAGTGTAGGATTCTCAAAATTCCCACATTTCCCAAGTTATTACTGAGGGACCCTATAGGACAAGTTATCGATAAGGGAACCCTGAAGGAAATGGCTTTTGGTCTTTATGGCAAAACCTGCAAGGTTAAAGCAGGGCCCTGCAAGACAGCATGTCAAGTTCAAAAACTCAAAACTTGACATGCCCGGGCCTGTGGGATACAGCTTTGATTTGTTATTTCAAAACCAGACAACTGGAGGAGACACAACACGCATTCTTCCCTTTAAACAAGTCAACTCAGGAAAAGACTTAATCTTGCACAAACCTAAAGCCCATCAAGACTATGCATATATAATCACTTACAGTTCAAACTAGCTACCAAGCCAGGAAGACACCGATTTATATTATGCATAACAAACACCCAAGACATTAAAGCCATTTAGCAACGAGACAACCACCCAAAAATCAGTTAAGGTGAATGGCTATAATCACCTTAACGAGCCCGCCAAATATCGGACAAAGAACTAACCCTGATTTGGCACGTAGATAACAAACTCAAAAACAGTATAACTGTAGGCCCACCGGTAACCAAACACAGGCGCACACAACACAGCCAGCAGACACCACACCTGCATCTTAATTCGGAAGCCGACAGGAAGGCTCACGGAACATCACGACGAGGGGACACAGTGGGGCAGGCTTGACCGAAGACAACAAGGCCGCAACCGCAGCCCGACATGAGGACCGACCACGAGCACCGCGGTAACAAAAGGTAAAACATACCTTCAGATCATTACCACTACACAGGTAATGATCTAGGCCTTCGCGACCGAGCCAACACTGAAGACCGCCAACCGAACCCCAACCGCAACAATACTCGACGACCAGACCACCACCGGAAGAACAAAACCTGAAGTTTTCCACTCTACAAGCTAAAGTACCCAACAAAGACTTTATTCCTTATTTCTAAAGGAAGGAAAGTGGGTACTTACCAGACAAATCCACAACCATGCCCAAACCGCATCAGCGGACTCCACCCAACTGAAGAACCTTCGCAGATTCTAAGACTAGCACCATGTGGGGACGGCAGGCCCCAAAGGACACAAAGAGCGAACCCCAAAAACGCAACCGGCTTAATTGACAGGATTCGAACTGTCAAGAAACCCGTATTGGTGAGCATGATCCCTTGCTCTTTTTAGTACAATTTAGTTAGATATTGGGGGTGGGACAAGGGTAGGGGGATTATTAATGTGATTTTCCCCCATTGTGCCATGTGTTCCCCATTCTTAATTAAGTGTACTCTTGAACATCTGTAACGACTCCAGTAATCTAAATGTATAATTTTATTGTGACTCTAATAAACACAGTTTTCTTGTACCAAACCAGTTGTCTACTCCAATTTTGTATCGCAGCCTGTACCTAAGTCCAGAGTCTAGAACCCAGGGGTGTGGGAGCAATTCGAACCACTCAAAACAGTCAGGGGCAAAGCTGACTCAACACACCACCCACTACAAGGAAGACATTGTAGTGTTGGAAAGGGAGGATGTTCTTCAGGGGACAAGGACAGAATCCATTTGGTTAGGGTTGAGGAGCAAAAAGGGCATGATCACGCTATTGGGGGTATTCTATCGGCCTCGAAATAGTGAGAGGGAGGTAGAGGAGCAAATCTGCAGGGAAATTGCAGAGATATGCAAGAGCTATAGAGTGGTGATATTGGGGGACTTTAATTACTAAATATCGATTGGATAATGCTACGGTAAAGGGAAAGGAGGGGGAGGAATTTCTGAAATGTGTTCAGGAGGATTTCCTTGACCAATATGTTCTTGGCCCAACTAGGAAGGAGGCATTGCTGGATCTGGTGCTGGGGAATGAGGTGGGTCAGGTCGAGCAAGTGCCTGTGGGAGAACACTTGTGTATGAGTGATCATCATATCCTATGATTTAGATTAGCAATGGAGAGGAGCAAGGAACAATCTAGAGTAGAACTTATAAACTGGAATAGGGCTAACTTCAATGGAATGTGAAAGGATCTAGCCAGGGTAAAATGGATCCAAAGACTGACAGGAAAAACTGTAACGGAACAATGGGTGATCTTTAAGGAGGAGATGTTCCAAGTACAGGCTAGGTACATTCCAATAAGAGGGAAGGGTAAGGGAACCAAGGCAAGAGCTCCTTGGATGACGAGGGAGATAGAGAAGATGATGAAACACAAAAAGAGGGTGTATGATGCACGTCAGATGAATTCTTCAAGGGAGAACCAGATCAAATACAATAAGTTGAGAGGGGATGTGAAGATGAAAATAAGAAAGGTAGAAGCAATGGAAGGGGTGAAAATTGAGAGACAGGATGTACTAGAAAGGCTGGGTACACTTAGTTCTAGAGTAACCCTCATTCAGTAAACACCTGTTGTACCGTTTCTCCTTTAGTCTGTGTCTTATTATACACAGACACAACAATGGCGATGAGCAGATTTGAACCTACCTGCAACTCTGCATCACCTCCCAGGGATTCGCTCCTGGAGAACAGTGGAAGGAGGTCAAGTCCAGAAGCACGGGCGTCGACCATGGGCAACCGCCCAGTCATCCAGCAGAGATTTGAGCATCGCAGGGGAGGCTCGAGAGCCAGGCTTGGCTTTCCAGTCACGGTGTTCAAGGGCCGAGCAGCGTCAACGGGGGAGAGAGGCACGCAGGAAAACGAGCAGAGCGCAGCCGGTGTTCAAGGGCCGAGCAGCGTCAGCGGGGACGAAAGGAAAGCGCGGGAGATGCCATTTTAAGCCGCAGCAGGGAAGAAAGGAAAGCGCGGGAGGCGCCATTTTAAGCCACTCTAACCACACCCAAAAATGCCGAAGAGTGGCAGTATCACAGCGTTCGACAATGAAGTCGAAGATTGGATGACATATGTCGAACGCATAGAAGTATACTGCAAGGCGAATGAAGTGCCAGATGACAAGAAAGCGCTGGTATTGTTGAATTCAATGGGTGCAAAAATGTATGGCTTACTACGAAACCTAGTAACCCCAGAGAAGCCAGTAGAAAAGGATTTTGAAAACATAGTGTCAATCCTACAGGACCACTTAAACCCCACACCGCTGCTGATAGCAGAAAGATTTAAGTTTCACAAAAGGAACCAGCATAAAGATGAAAGTAATGCTGAGTATTTAACGGAACTGCGCAAGCTATCGAAACACTGCCAGTTTGGAACGGGACTAGCAGATACTTTAAGGGACAAGTTTGTGTGTGGACTTCAAAGTGAAGGAACCCAGAAACGGCTTCTATCAGAAAAGGATCTTACGCTGGACAAGGCTTTCAGCATTGCAGTGTCACACAAAGCAGCAGCACGGGGTGCTGCAGAGATACAACGGAGACCGCAAGAATATGGCACAAATGAAATGTCATACGGAACAGTGAAGTGCTATCGCTGCGGCAGAACAACAGACGACCATAATGATTGCTGTTTCAAGGACAAAGTGTGCAGACAGTGTGGAAAAGTAGGACACATAGCAAGAGTCTGCAGGTCGGGAAAGAAAACCAGCAGCAAGAAATCTCCACAGGAGAAGTACAAGAAGGTACATAAGGTGACGGAGAGTAGTTCAGACGAACAGAAAAGTGATACAGACTCCGGAAGCAAGGAGCTGGGTTGTCTGAAACTACATAATGTGATCAAAATGGAGGATCACCAAACTATTTGGGCCACGCTCAAGATAGCAGGAGTCCAAGTGAAAATGGAATTGGACACAGGATCATCCCTAACAGTCATAAACCGAAGGGACTACAAGCGGCTATTCTCACATATACCTTTGAGAGATACAAAGATTGTCTTGAAGATGTACACGGGGCAAAAAGTCTACCCCAAAGGAAAAATAAGGGTGAACATTATATATAACGGCAAGGAAACACCAAAAATGGACCTATATGTATTGCCAGATGGAGGGCCACCACTACTAGGACGTGAATGGATCCAGAAGATACAGCTAGATTGGCATTCCATACAAGCACTGACTGTAGATGCCAAAAAGGATGACGACATCACACCTGGACGACTGTCAAAAATGCTAACTGACGCACAAGAAGTGTTCCAGCAGGGACTCGGAACACTAAAAGGCATAAAAGCAATGATCAAAATAGAGGAAAATGCAAGCCCAAAGTTTTTTAAGGCCAGACCGGTACCTTATGCGATCCGCCCAGCCGTCGAAGCAGAGCTGGAAGGTTTGGAACGTTCAGGAGTACTGTCCAAAGTGGGCTGGAGCGAGTGGGCTACACCCATCGTTCCTGTAATGAAGAGGTTGTTGAGTAATATGCCTGGGGAACCAAAGAAGGTTCGCATCTGTGGGGTCTTTAAGGTGACAGTGAACCCAGTCCTTCACACTGTACAATATCCGCTTCCGCAGATTGAAGATATTTTCACCTCGCTACCTGGAGGGAAATGCTTCACTAAGATTGATCTGGCCCAGGCGTACCGGCAAATGGAGGTAGAAGAAGCCTCGAAACAGTACCTCACGATCAACACTCATAAAGGTCTCTACCAATACAATCGGCTGGTGTTCGGGGTAGCATCAGCTCTGGCTATTTGGCAAAGGGCAATGGAACAAGTCCTGCAAGGGATTCCAGGGACCCAGTGTTATTTGGACGACATCCTGGTCATGGGCGAAAGTGACAGTGATCACCTCGCCAACCTGCAGCAGGTGCTCACTAGATTGAAGGAATATGGGCTCCGAGCTAATCGCCACAAATGCGAGTTTTTCAAGAAGCAGATCTCGTATTGTGGCCACGTTATTGATAAAGAGGGGTTACATAAGTTCTTGCCGAATTTGTCTACAGTACTACACCCACTGAACACCCTACTGCAAACGGGGGTACCATGGAAGTGGAGTGACGAATGTAAACGAGCTTTCCAGAAGAGCAAAGCATTGATCACATCAAAAGAGGTGTTGGCTCATTTCAACCCAGCACTACCAGTTCGGTTGGCGTGTGATGCATCACCCTATGGCATTGGAGCGGTGCTGTCGCACAAATTCCCGGACAGCTCAGAGAGGCCAGTAGCCTTTGCGTCTCGGTCACTAACCTCAGCCGAGCGTAACTATGCCCAGATTGACAGGGAGGCCCTCAGCCTAGTGTGGGGAGTGAAAAAGCTCAATCACTATCTGCACGGGCAGAAGTTCACCTTGCTGACTGACCACCAACCACTTGTCTCCATCTTTAATCCAAAGAAGGGCGTTCCGGTGATGACTGCGCAATGACTACAAAGATGGTCCTTTTTTCTAGGGGCACACCAATATGAAATCGAGTATAAGGGCACGAAACAGCATGGAAACGCTGATGGGCTATCACGCCTGCCACTGCCTACTGTGGAGGAAGCACCAGCAGTGGATCCTGTCGAAATATTTCATTCGACTACAATTGAATGCTTGCCAGTAACTAACGCTGGTATAGAGAAGGAGACCCGAAATGACCCGACACTGTCTCGGGTATATGATTTGACGGTGAAGGGATGGCCAGCACATGGCGACTCACTGTTGCCAGCATTCTCATCCAGAAGAGAACAGCTGTCAGTATGCCAGGGGACCTTGATGTGTGGATCCCGAGTGGTAATTCCACCCCAGTTAAGGGAGAGAGTGCTCAATGAGCTTCACGAAGGTCATCTGGGAGGGGTGAAAATGAAAAGCCTTGCTAGGGCTTATGTGTGGTGGCCGGGGATCGATCAGCAAATCGAAGACCTGACAAAGAGCTGCTCAGGATGCCAGAAGGTCCAAAATGCACCACCACATGCCCCTCTACACCCATGGGAGTGGCCCTCATCTCCATGGCAACGGGTGCATATTGATTTTGCTGGTCCATTCATGGACTCAATGTTTTTAAGAGCCGTGGATGCGCACTCGAAATGGCCTGAGGTGATCAAAATGTCCTCCACCACCACGGCGAAAACTATTGCAGTCCTACGGACCATTTTTGCCAGGAACGGCTTGCCAGAGCAGATTTGCTCTGATAACGGACCACAGTTTGTGTCCGAAGAGTTTCGAAGATTTATGAAAAGGAATGGGGTAAGGCATTACACATCCGCCCCGTATCATCCAGCCACAAATGGATTGGCTGAGAGGTTCGTACAAACCTTTAAAAAAGCAGTAAGTGCCATGTGCGATGACGACATTCCACTGCAGCATAAGGTGGACAATTTCCTGTTAGCCTACAGAAATGCGACACATGCAGTCACCAACCAGGCCCCGGCCATGATGTTCTTTAACCGAAGGTTGAGATCTCGTCTGTGTTACGTCCGTGAATAATTGAGACACGGACAGCAGGAGTGAACAAAGTAAGTCTTTACTGGTGGAAGTCAATAGTGAAACTAAAAACACAGAGGCTCAATAGCGCCTTTTATACAGGGGTGGTCACTGCCGGTACTGCAGTCTGAGATCAGTTATTCTCTTAAAGGTACATACACAACAATTCCTCCCCTTTTAGATAAACAGTACATAACATTCACTTAACAACAAAATGATAACTAGTTACAATCACAATTACTGTTGCTAGATACATTGGTTAAGTTTAAGCAATTATAAGTTCAGTCTTTGATGAGGCTTCCTGATTCTGTCTGGATAACGCCTCTTTGGGGTATCAGGTTCTTCTGGCAATGTTGAGTCAGGATCAATGTCGTTGTTTGGTTCATCTGCTTCCAATATTACCGGTTCTGCGGTAGCTGCAATTGGAACGTCGATTTCATTACCAGGTGTATCAGATCGTGGTGTGGAGTTGACGTTTTCCCGTGACTCTAGAATCTGGTCAGCATGGTGTCTTACAATGCTCTCCCCAACATCCACGGTATACATGAGAGGTCCTTGTCGTGTACAAATCGTTCCTGGCTGCCATTTCTCAGTGCGGTAGTCCCGGGCCAAAACTGGTTGACCTATCTTAAAACTCCTGGTCAGCCTTTCATTCATATTCTGAAACTGCCTGTTCTCCACATCTCTTCGGACGTTTGGCTTAACCAAATCCAAGCGGCATTGTAGTCTTCGATTGAAGAACATCATGGCTGGAGTTTGGTTGGTAACCGCATGTGTCGCATTCCGGTAGGCAAACAAGAAGTTGTCCACCTTGTGTTGTAGGGGTATATCTTCATTACACATTGCCTTGATAGCCTTCTTGAATGTTTGGACAAACCTCTCGGCCAATCCATTAGTGGCTGGATGATATGGGGCAGATGTGTAATGCTTAACACCATTGTTCTTTAAGAACCTCCGGAACTCTTCAGACACAAACTGTGGTCCATTGTCAGAGCAAATCTGTTCAGGCAGCCCATTCCTGGCGAATATGGTTCGTAAAACTGTGATAGTTTTTTCCGTGGTGGTTGAGGACATTTTTATTACCTCTGGCCACTTTGAATGTGCATCCACCGCAATTAAAAACATCGAGTCCATGAAGGGGCCAGCAAAATCAATGTGCACCCTTTGCCATGGAGATGAGGGCCACTCCCATGGATGCAGAGGAGCTTGTGGTGGGGCGTTTTGGACCTTCTGGCATCCTGCACAGCTCTTGGTCATCTCTTCGATTTCTCTATCGATTCCCGGCCACCACACAAACGCTCTGGCTAAGCTCTTCATTTTTACCCCACCCAGATGACCCTCATGAAGCTCATTGAGCACTCTATCCATCAACTTAGGTGGAATTACTGCTCTGGATCCACACATCAAGGTTCCTCTGCACACTGACAGCTGTTCTCTTCTCGGCGAGAATGCTGGCAGCAGTGGTTCGCCATGTGCTGGCCATCCCTTCACCGTTAAATCATAGACCCGTGATAGTGTCGGGTCATTCCGTGTTTCCTTTTCTATGTTTGCATTCGTCACAGGGAGACATTCGACTATGGTCGAGTGGAATAACTCCATTGGATCCACTGCAAGGTCTTCTTCTTCCACCGTCGGCAACGGTAGACGTGACAATCCATCAGCATTTCCATGCTGTTTAGTTCCTTTGTACTCGATGTCATATTGGTGTGCCCCTAGGAAAAGGGACCATCTCTGCAGCTGTTGTGCTGTCATTATCGATACGCCCTTCTGAGGGTTGAAAATGGAGACAAGAGGTTGATGATCGGTTAGTAGAGTAAATTTTTGACCGTGCAGGTAGCGATTGAACTTCTTCACCCCCCACACTAGGCTGAGGGCCTCTCTGTCAATCTGGGCGTAGCTACGCTCGGCAGAAGTTAACGAGCGTGACGCAAAAGCTATCGGCCTCTCTAAACCATCAAGGAATTTATGTGACAGTACCGCCCCAATGCCGTAGGGAGACGCATCACACGCCAGCCTGATTGGCAGTGCTGGGTTGTAGTGAGCCAATACTTCCCTTGAAGTGATTAAGTCCTTACTCTTCTGAAAAGCACGCTTACAATCATCCCTCCATTTCCATGCTACCCCCGTTCGTAGCAGGGCGTTCAGTGGGTGCAGAATTGTCGACAAATTCGGCAAAAACTTATGATAGTAATTCACCAATCCGAGGAATGACCTCAGTTGCGACACATTTTCAGGCGCTGGGGGCTTAACAACCACTTCAATTTTGTCAGGGGACTTATGTAACCCCTCTTCATCAATCACGTGGCCACAATACGATACCTGTTTCTTAAAAAATTCGCACTTGGGGCGGTTGGCTCGCAGCCCATGTTCCCATAGTCTAGTGAGCACCTGTTCTAGGTTGTTAAGGTGTTCACTGTCATCTTCACCTGTTACAAGGATGTCGTCCAAGTAACACTGAGTCCCCGGAATCCCTTGCAGGACTTGTTCCATCGCTCTTTGCCATATCGCTGGAGCCGATGCTACTCCGAATACCAATCGATGATACTGGTAAAGACCTTTGTGAGTGTTTATCGTGAGCTACTTCCTAGAGGGCTCCTCAACCTCCATATGCAAATATGCTTGTGCTAGGTCAATTTTTGTAAAACGCTTCCCTCCAGACAGTGAGGCGAATATGTCTTCTATCCTTGGAAGAGGATATTGTACTGTGTGAAGGATCGGGTTCACCGTCACCTTGAAATCCCCACAGATGCGAATCTTCCTTGGCTCCCCGGACTTATTGCTTAACGTTTTCTTCATGACAGGAATGATGGGTGTCGCCCACTCGCTCCAGTCGACCTTAGACAACACGCCCGCCTTCTCCAGATTCTCCAGCTCTGCCTCGACGGCTGGGCAAATTGCATGTGGTACCGGTCTTGCTTTGAAAAACTTGGGAACTGCATTCTCTTCTATTTTTATCGAGGCGGTTATGCCTTTAAGCGTGCCCAGTTCTTGTTGAAATACCTCTTTGGCGTTAGCTAAGATTGTTGACAATCGTCCAAGAGTGACGTCTTCATCTCTTTTACCGTCCACCGTCATTGCATGAATGGAGTGCCAATCTAAGTTTATCTTCCTGATCCATTCCTGTCCCAATAACGGTGGTCCACCATTTGGCAGTATGTAGAGATACAATTTCCGTATTTTCTTGCTGTTGTATTCGACAGGCACCCTTATTTTTCCTCTGGGGTATACTTTTTGCGCCGTATACGTCGTCAAGATGATGGATGTCTCTCTCAAGGGTATGTGTGAAAATAGCCGCTCGTAGTCTCGTCGATTCATGATGGTTAGCGCTGATCCTCTATCCAATTCCATTTTAACTTGGTACCCTGCTATCGTGAGGGTGACCCAAATGGTTCGGTGATCCTCTTTTGCGATTACATTGTGAAGTTTGAGACAGCTTAGTCTCCTGTTCCCGGATTCACTATCGCTCATCTGGTCATCGGAACTACTGTCCGTCATCTTTTGTACTTTCTTGTACGGTTCCTTAGTAGCCTTTTTGTTGTCACTGGTCTTCTTCTCAGACCTGCAAACTCGTGCAATGTGTCCCATCTTCCCGCATTGCCTGCATATTTTGTCTTTGGACCAGCAGTCCTTCTGGTCATGGTTAGTTCTGCCGCAGCGATAACATTTTGCAAATCCCCGTGTCATTTCGTGGGTGCCGTATTCCTGTGGTTTTTGTTGAATTTCTGCAGCTCCCCTGGCTGCTGCTTCATACGATACTGCCATGCTGAAAGCCTTATCTAGCGTCAGCTCTTTCTCTGAGAGTAATTTCTGCTGTGTTCCTTCACTCAGGAGTCCACAGACAAATTTGTCCCGTAGGGTATCTGCCAGTCCTGCTCCGAACTGGCAGTGCTTTGACAGCTTGCGTAGTTCCGTAAGGTACTCAGCATTGCTCTCATCTTTGTGCTGAGTTCTCCTGTGGAATTTAAATCTTTCTGCTATCAACAGCGGTGCAGGGTTTAAGTGTTCCTGTAGGACAGCAACAATTTCGTTAAAACTCTTCGCCTTCGGTTTGGCTGGAGTAATCAGGTCCCACAATAGGCCGTACGTTCTAGCGCCCATTAAGTTTAGTAATATCGATGCCTTTTTCCCCTCCGCTATTTCGTTTGCCTCGAAATATACCTCGACTCTTTCCACATACGTGGTCCAGTCCTCTATTGTATTATCAAAAGCAGTGATACAGCCAGTCTTCGGCATCTTGCAAATCTAAAATGGCGCGTCCTGCGCTTTGCCTTCTTCCCCGATTTAACAAAATGGCGCCTCCCGTGCTTTGCCTTCTTCCCCGCTGTTATTAGCGCTGCTTTCCACGGTTTCTTGCGTGTTTAATATTGATTGTTTTTTCTTTTATTATTTTCCCATCGTGGAGCAGACCCTCTGGGACACTTCCCTCCCTCTTCTTAGGTCCGAACGCTGCCCGGCTCCGAAGCACCGGCCGCGCCCTGTGTGCTCCACCCTCTCTCTCTCTCTTTGCTTCCCGACTCGCTGCCCGGCCCCGTTGAAAAGCCACCCGATCGAGCTTCAGCCCGCCGCAGCCCAGGAAGGATCAGTGCACTACCTGCCACCAGCCCGATTAGCTGGGAAACCACAGACCGAGGAACCAAGCCTGGCTCTGGACAGTCTCTCCTGCAAGTGTCCAATCCGACGATTTGGAGGCCGGTTGCCCATGGTCGACGCCTGTTTCTCGAGTTTCTTTGGATTTTATTTATTTTTTCTTTCTTCTGGCTTCGACCTTCAATAACGTCGTCTGAGGTGCTGCCGAGTTGCAGGTAAGTTCGTTTCTTACTCGTCGCCAGTGTTACGTCCGTGAATAATTGAGACACGAACAGCAGGAGTGAACAAAGTAAGTCTTTACTGGTGGAAGTCAATAGTGAAACTAAAAACACAGAGGCTCAATAGTGCCTTTTATACAGGGGTGGTCACTGCCGGCACTGCAGTCTGAGACTGTAGTGTATGTAACTGTTCTACCTTTAAGAGAACTATTGTATGTAACCGTCCACCTTTAAGAGAACTATTTTAGGTGTGGCACTACTTTATCTTGGCTGCTGTATACTGTAATACCGGTATATGAGTGCTGTGTCAGGATTTATTGGGCAGATTCGCCCTGACCTTCGAATAGTAAAGTCCTGTTAAAGTTACTCTTGTAGTCTGTGTATTAATTCGCCATAATACCTACAGACTTTACAGTGGCGACGAGTTCGATCTTACCCTGCGGCAACAATACTTCCGAAGCAGTTAACGAGCGTCGAGAAGAGGCACCCGCCCTCGTCGTTCTGCTGAGAGAAAACTCGAGTCTGCAGAGCAAGGAAGAAGGAAGAATTCAGACACGAAGCCTTCCATCAGCAACAGGCACTGATTGTCCCTTCTGCCACGGTGGTGAGTGAGCCGATCAGCACGAGAAGCAAGTCGGCCACGGTGACTGTGAGTAAAGGGAAAATAAAAAAAAAATAAACGGAGGATAAGGGCGGTGATCTCGACCACAGTCGGGGGAAAGGAGCCGGACAGAAGTCGGGCCCAGAGGCGCTGAGACTGGGGCAGCGTGGAGCACGGAAGCCGTGGTACAAGCGGGCTGGGAGACGCAACGGCGTCGTGAGACAGCTAGACCGCGACCGGCGAAAAGGCCGGGCAGCTACCGAGGCCACGAAGCGCTGCGACCGGGATCGTAAGGTGCGGGAAGATATAAAAATAAATAAATCGCGGAGAACTCAGCCGCAGCCGGGGAGGAAAGCACCGGACTGCGAGAGGGCTGGGAGGCGCGATTGGAAGCCGCTGAGGGAGAGACAGAGCCCGAGCGAGCGGGAGAGACAGAGCCCGAGCGAGGGAGACTGAGCGAGATCCAGCCCAGCGGCTGAAACTGTTTGCCGTCAACGGGTTGTACCCAGCGCCGGTTGCCCTGCCGAGAAAAGGGAACAAGGAACGCACAGAAGCCGACGCGCAGGCTGCGAACCCCAAAGCCAGCGGTCGTCGCCCGAGGGAAAAGCTTACCCCTCCCGCCAGGGGAAGAAACGCGGGAAGCCGCCAGTAGGCGGGGAAGAAGACAGAAGCGGGAAACCGCCATTTTGAAAGTGGGCGGGGAAAGAAGACAAGCGCGCGAAACCGCCATTTTGAAAAAAAAAGTTAAAGAAATATTTCGTTGTTGTTTCTCAGGAAGAGTGTGAAGATGCCTAAGCGTAGTAACATCAATGGTTTCGATTCCGATGTGGAAGATTGGGCCACGTATGTAGAACGCATCGAGATATATTGTAAGGTCAATAAGATAGCAAATTATGACAAAGCTCTAACCTTACTAAACTCAATGGGTGCGAAGACATACGGGTTATTGAAGCATCTTCTATCACCAGCTAAACCGGCGGATCAGTCTTTCGCTAATATTGTTGCTGTCCTGAAGGATCATTTTAACCCCGCACCGCTGATGTTAGCGGAACGATCTAAATTTTACATGAGAACGCAACGAAAAGAGGAAAGCAACGCGGAGTACCTGGTTGAACTGCGTAGGCTAGCAAAATACTGTCAGTTTGGGGTAAATCTGACAGAGGCACTGAGAGACAAGTTCATGTGTGGGATGTCGAAGGAAGGAACACAAAAACGACTGCTCGAAGAGAACGATCTTACACTTGATAAGGCTGTCCTTATTGCAGCATTGCACGAAGCCGCAGCGAGAGGCACGGCGGTAATGCAGCGGAAGACAGCGGTACTCAGTGTGGATCAAATGACTTCGGGTACAACGAAATGTTATCGTTGTGGGAAGACAACACACGACCAGAACCAATGCTGGTTTAAAAACCAGGAATGTAGAAAATGTGGCAAGCTTGGTCACATAGCTAAGGTATGCCGGTCAGGAAAGAAGACCAGCAATAATAAGTCACTGCAGAAGAAGTACAGAAAGGTACATAAGGTGACTGGGAAGAGTCCAGATGAACAGAATTCGGACTCAGACTCCAACAGCAAGGAACTGGGTAGTCTGAGGATTCACAATGTGAGTAAAGAAGCTGACCGACAAACTATCTGGGTCATACTACAGATTGCAAAAGTCCAAGTGAAGATGGAAGTGGACACCGGATCGGCATTGACGGTCATGAATAAGCAAGATTACAAAAAGTTATTCTAACATATTCCCCTACGGGATACAGAGATAGTATTGCAGACATACACGGGGCACAAAGTATACCCCATCGGAAAGATAAAAGTCAAGGTGAGATACAAGGACAAAGATCACCAAGGGATGGACATGTATGTGCTGCCCAAGGGAGGTCCACCACTTCTGGGACGGGAGTGGATCAGGAAAATAAAGATAGACTGGCATTCACTAAACACAATGACGGTAGATTCCGGAAAGGAAGATGTCAAACCTGAACGGTTGTCCAGAATATTGGACGAAGCTAAAGAGGTATTCCAGCAAGGACTGGGAACACTGAGAGGAATTAAAGCAAAAATCAAGATTGCAGAACATGCAAGCCCAAAATTTTTCAAAGCCAGATCGGTACCTTACGCGATACGACCTGCTGTGGAGGCAGAACTGGAAGAGCTTGAACGTTCAGGGGTACTGTCTAAGGTGGACTGGAGTGAGTGGGCCACACCCATTGTTCCCGTCATGAAGTCTTCATCAAGTAACAAGCCAGGGGGACCGGGAAAGGTCCGCATCTGCGGAGACTTCAAGATCACAGTTAATCCGGTGCTTCACACGGTACAATACCCGCTTCCGCGGATTGAGGATATCTTTGCTTCATTGTCTGGTGGGAAACACTTCACCAAGATAGACCTGGCACAAGCATACTTACAAATGGAAGTCGAGGAAGAGTCGCGCCAGTATCTCACAATCAACACGCACAGAGGCTTGTATCGTTATAATAGACTGGTTTTTGGAGTAGCTTCGGCTCCAGCAATTTGGCAGAGGACCATGGAGCAGGTCTTACAGGGTATTCCAAGCACGCAGTGTTACTTGGACGATATCCTGATTACGGGAGAAGACGAGGAGGAACACCTCACAAATTTGAAACTGGTGCTCACCAGGTTGAAGGAATATGGCCTTCGAGTTAATCGCCAGAAATGTGAGTTCTTCCAGAAACGGATCTCGTACTACGGTCATGTCATTGACCAAGAGGGGCTGCACAAGTCACCTGACAAGATAAAAGCTGTCGTGAAGGCCCCCGCTCCGGAAAATGTATCACAGTTGAGATCGTTTCTGGGGTTGATTAATTATTACCACAAGTTTCTGCCAAATCTATCCACGGTGCTGCATCCGCTGAATGCTCTGTTGTGGAAAGAAGTACCATGGAAGTGGAGCGAGGGCTGTAAGAAGGCCTTTCGCAGAAGCAAGGCGTTGATTACCTCTGAGGAAGTGTTGGCTCATTTCAACCCAACGTTACCTCTTCGTCTAGCTTGTGATGCTTCCCCTTATGGAATTGGAGCAGTACTTTCACACAAGTTACCAAATGGCTCGGAAAGGCCAGTCGCATTTGCGTCCCGATCATTGACCTCCGCTGAGCGAAATTATGCTCAGATAGATAGGGAGGCCCTCAGCCTTGTGTGGGGAGTAAAGAAATTCAATCATTACCTGCAGGGCAAGAAGTTCACATTACTGACAGACCACCAGTCGTTGGTGTCCATATTCAACCCTAACAAGGCCGTTTCCACTATGACAGCGCAAAGGCTACAGAGGTGGTCCGTGTTACTTGGGGCACACCAATATGACATCGAATACAAAAGGTCCAAACAGCATGCCAGTAGTAGAAGAGGTGGCTACAGTGGACCCGGTAGAGATGTTCCACTCATCCATAGTGGAATGTCTACCAGTAACAAATTCGATGATCGAAAATGAAACAAGAAATGACCCGACTCTCTCACGAGTCTACGATTTAACAGTGGAGGGATGGCCAGCACATGGCGAACCAACGCTGCCCGCATTTTTGCAAAGAAAAGAACAGCTGTCAGTGTGCCGAGGAACCTTGATGTGTGGACCTAGAGTGGTGATCCCACCCAAACTTCAGCATAAGGTGCTAAAGGAGCTTCACGAGGGGCATCTGGGTGGAGTGAAAATGAAGAACCTAGCAAGAGCGTTTGTGTGGTGGCCAGGTATTGATGGAGACATCAAAGAAATAACCAAGAGCTGTCTAGGATGCCAGAAGGTCCAAAACGTGCCACCACAAGCTCCTCTGCATCCATGGGAGTGGCCCTCATCTCCTTGGCAAAGGGTACACGTCGACTTTGCTGGTCCATTTATGGACTCAATGTTTCTAATCGCGGTGGATGCACACTCCAAGTGGCCGGAGGTAATAAAGATGTCCTCCACCACCACGGAAAAAACCATCACAGTATTAAGGACCATATTTGCCAGGAATGGGCTGTCGGAACAGATCTGTTCTGATAATGGACCGCAATTTGTGTCCGAAGAATTCAGGAAGTTCTTAAAAAGGAATGGGGTCAAGCACTACACGTCAGCCCCATACCATCCCGCCACCAATGGATTAGCTGAAAGGTTTGTCCAGACCTTCAAGAAGGCCATAAAGGCCATGGGTAATGAAGACATCAACTTACAACATAAGGTAGATAACTTCTTGTTGGCGTACAGGAATGCAACACATGCGGTCACAAACCAAACTCCCGCCATGATGTTTTTCAACAGAAGACTAAGGTGCCGGCTGGATTTGATTAAGCCAAACGTCAGAAGGGACGTAGAGAACCAGCAATTTCAGGGCATGAATGAAAGGCCAACTAGATCCTTTCAGATAGGTCAACAAGTTTTGGCCCGGGACTACCGTACCGAGAAATGGCAGCCTGGAACTATTGGGAAAAGGCTAGGGCCGCTGATGTATACCGTGGACATTGGTGACAGCATAATAAGGCGCCATGTTGACCAGATCATAGGGTCATCCACAAAGGACCAACCTACTCCACAACCTTACACGGCTAATGTTGAAGCAGAGATACCCAGAGCACCTACCTCCGATCTGGTAATACTGGAATCAGATGAACCTGACACTGTCCTTCAAGCCGAATCAACCTTGCCAGAAGAACCTACTACCCCGCCGAAAACTACTACACCACCGAGGCGTTATCCGGACAGAGTCAGGAAGCCTCCAGAGAGACTGAATCTGTGAACTGTTTTGCATAAGTTGTATATATGTTATGATGTTATGTTAATGGGGAATAAGTATGTTGTAAGCTAAAAAGGGAGGATTGTAGTGTATGTAACTGTTCTACCTTTAAGAGAACTATTGTATGTAACCGTCCACCTTTAAGAGAACTATTTTAGGTGTGGCACTACTTTATCTTGGCTGCTGTATACTGTAATACCGACGGTGACCACACCGGTATATAAGTGCTGTGTCAGGATTTATTGGGCAGATTCGCCCTGACCTTCGAATAGTAAAGTCCTGTTAAAGTTACTCTTGTAGTCTGTGTATTAATTCGCCATAATACCTACAGACTTTACAGAGACCAGTTATTCTCTTAAAGGTACATACACAACAGTCTGGATTTGCTCAGACCAAATGTACGAAGAGATGTTGAGAGTAAGCAATTCCAGCACATCAATGAGAAGCCGACAAGGAGCTTCAATGTAGGGCAACCAGTCTTGGCCCGCAACTACCGAACAGAGAAATGGCAACCAGCAACGATATGCACACGGCAGGGGCCACTAATGTACACAGTGGATGTTGGGGAGAACATTGTGAGACGCCATGCTGACCAGATCCTAGAATCACAGGAACGAGTCAACCCCATGTCTCGGCCATACGTACCTGGTGAGGAACCCGACGTACAGGTCGCATCTACCTCAGAAACAATAGCATTGGAAGCTGATGAATCAACTGACGACAGGGTGCTAGAATCGCCTCCACACCAAGAGCGAGACACTCAGGAAAGGCGTTATCCAGAAAGAATCAGGAAGTCTCCCCAAAGACTGAATTTATAAATAGACTATTTTCAGCTAATGTTGCATGTTAAAAGTGTTAATTGTAATTAGTTTGATATTTAATTGTTAAATGAGTGTTATGGTACTGTTAATCTAAAATGTATGTACCTTTAAGGGAGAGTACTACTTTTTACAGCTCCTGTATACTGTAGTACCGGCAGTGACTACACCTGTATATAAACCCTGAGTAGGGATCTGTACAGTTAGTTCTAGAGTAACCCTCATTCAGTAAACACCTGTTGTACCATTTCTCCTGCAGTCTGTGTCTTATTATACACAGACACAACAGGGGGTTAATGTGCATAGGTCCCTGAAGGTGACAGAATATATTGAGAAAGTGGTTAACAAAGCCTATGGGATCTTGGGCTTCATAAATAGAGGTTTTGAGTACATAAGTAGAGAAATTATGTTGAACCTTTATAAAGTGCTGGTTAGGCCACAACTGGAGCATTGCGTCCAGTTCTGGCCACCACACTTTAGGAAGGATGTGAAGGCCCTTGAGAGGGTGCAGAATAGATATACCAGGATGGTTCTGGGGATGGGGAATCTTAGCTACAAAGACAGGTTGGAGAAGCTGGATTTGTTTTCATTAGAACAAAGGAGGTAGAGGAGTGATTTGATAGAGGTGTACAAGATAATGACGGGTTTGGATAGGCTAGACGGGGAAATGCTGTTCCCACTAATTGTTGGTACAAGGACTAAAGGACACAGATTTAAAGTTTTGGGCAAGAGATAGAGGGGGGACGTGAGGAAAAACTTTTTTACGCAGCAAGTGGTGAGGACCTGGAATTCGCTGCTGATGGAAGTGGTGGATGCGGAGACACTCAATGTTTTCAAGGGGAGACTGGATAGGCACTTGAGGGAAATAAACTTGCAGGGCTACGGGGGTAGAGCAGGGGAATGGGACTGACTGGATTGCTCTACAGAGAGCCGGCATGGACTCGATGGGCCGAATGGCCTCCTTCTGTGCCGTTATGACTCTCTGACTCTGAGTCCCAGCTTTGCCTGTCTTTTCCTAGGCTATATGGAATACTGTTTGTTTCAATCCTACTCAGGAATCATCATTGGCCACTTCCTCTATTACATTGAGGACTGTGTTGGTGCTCTCATTCTGACCTTGAGAATTTCATTATCTTTACTTTAATTTCCACGTATCCTATCTCCTTAACGTGGTCCTTCTCTAATTCACCCCTTCCCTTTCTAGGCATTGCTATCTGTAGCAATGGGTTTCCCACACCCATCTATTACAAACCCACTGAGTCGCACAACTACATATGAATTAAAATTCTTCCCACTCCCCTTCCTGTAAAGACTCCAACCTTTTCTCCCAATTTATCCATCTCTGTTGCATTTTCTTTGATCAGTCTATCATCTACATCAGAGCATTTATAATGTGCTTCTTTTTCCTCAGCTGATGTTTCATTTCCACAGTGGTTCATTGGAACCTTGGATCCTTGACAATTCCTTAGCCTTATTGTCAGCTGTGGTTCAGTGGGTAGCACACTTGCCTCTGACTCAGAAGGTTGTGGGTTCAAATTCCACTCCAGGGACTTGAGCACATAAATCTAGGCTGATACCCCTGTGCAGTACTGAGGGAGTGCTGCACTGTAGGAGGTGCTGTCTTTCAGATGAGACATCCACCTCTCAGGTGGATGTAAAAGATCCCATGGCACTATTTCAAAGAAGAGCAGGGGAGTTATACCCAGTGTCCTGGCCAATATTTATTCCTCAATCAACATAACAAAAACAGATTATCTGGTCATTAGCACATTGCTGTTTGTGGGAGCTTGCTGTGCACAAATTGGCTGCTGCATATCCCACATTACAGCAGTGACTACACTCCAAAAGTATTTCATTAACTATATAAATGCAAGTCTTTCTTTCTTCCTCACCCTTTGGCACTCAGTGCTATGAAAGCGTCCCTTGTCATCAGCTTCCCTCTCACCTGCATTCAGCAGATCATCTTCAATCATTTCCGCCAGCAACACACAATCCCACCACAGTGCTTCCCAGAGGTCTCATACATTGCTCCAACCAGACTCAACACAAGCTGCAGGTGCAGGATCTCCTCTGTCTCCAGAGCATTCTGCAATCCACTGATCTGAAAATTAATTTTAGGCACTTCAGCCCTTAGCTACATTCTCCATTTTCTTTACAACAAGAAATACATTCAATGGCAACAGCGGCGCCAGCACCAGCAGGGTGAATCTAGGGTAGTCATTCACCAAAGTAACCACAAATTGTGTAAAAACTGGCTGATGGAGGGGTGTAACCCCACCCCCCCCCAAAATAATTAAACATTGCCCCCCTCCCCTGCCCCCTCCCGAAGCCCTTGTATGACCTGGCTTGGAACCCCAGATGAGGCCCACTTGAGCCTAGTATGCCTGGTCTCGCAGGCAATGTGCTGCTGCCAATGCTGAGCACTCAGAGGCTTAGGGATGCATAGGAGGTTCTCAGACTTGCCCCTCCTACACTGCTAGCTTTGTAAGGGTGGGCAGAGATGCCACCTCTTCCAAGAGCCCATGGAATCCCCCGCGACAGGACGAGATTCCGCATAGCTGAGTCCTAGTTTAATTCATGGCTCTTCCTGTACATTCCTGACGGAAGGGCCAAGGATTTTTGGGCTGAGATTGTTTCATCAAATTGTATTTCAGCTTATTATCCAGCCTTTTCAGGGAGAGTATATTAAGTTTGCATCCATAATAACTGAATTGTACTTTTTTTTGTTTTATCAGCTACTTATCTTTTAAAATATATTATTACAGTTAACTTTACCCTCTGAAGTTTAATGCCCTTCCCAGCATGGACTGGAAACATTTAATTTGTTAGACCTCTTCATTCATTGCTCGCCATTAAAAAATATATAACATAAAGAAAATATATGGCCTCATACACTTGCAGCCATATACAGATTTATTAATAAATGTGCATCCTTTTGTATTATACATTAGTTCATAGCTCAATTTTCATCATCCGTTACGCAATTTCAGAAGAAGCAGTCATGTTTGCAGTGCGAAGAGAATTTTAAAAAATTACAATTATTTAAGAGTACTTGGTGAGTGCTTGCAGTGTTACAAAATAGTTTAACCTCTGACTAACCTTGTGTAATGCCATAGGAGATTGGCTCATTATTTAAAATATTTGCATGGGTTCTGTAATGGATTCATTGCACTGTTAAAGAGCTATGTCAATAAACCAAGAACTTAAGTATTGCTTGCTTTAGGTCAGCAAATTTTTCATTCAAATGTGCAGTGTATCTGTCTCTGAGCAAGTGTTCACATCAGCTGATTTATCCAGTGACTATGGGCCCCTTAACAGATTTGCACTGTGTTATATAGCAGTTTCCTTTGTTTTGATATCATTTTAAGATTCCAAATCATCCTTTTCTCTCCATGGTTTCACCAACCAACACCAAATTCACCCGATTAGATATGGTGGGGTAATTCTAATAAAAGAAAGAAACACTTTGGAATAAAGGAAGGAGGAGGCCATTCAGGCAGTTAATTGGCACTAATCCCTTCCCGCCTCGGGTCGGCGGGTCCCAGTGCGGGGCGGGTACCCGCCTCCTTTGAAACTTACGTGGAGGTGGGTTTTGGGCGGGATGGTGTCAGGACCCCCAAATTCGGGATTTTAGCCCCCCGCACACCTAAAAGCCCGCTTCACGGCACACTGAAAATCTAGACCCACCACTGAGTGGCCTAGCTCTAATTTTACAGTTATGCCCCTTATCCTGGACTCCCCCACCAGAGGAAATAGTTTCTATCGAGCTACCCTATCAAAACCTTTAATCATCTTAAACACCTCAATTACATCACCCCTTAATTTTCTATATTCAAGGGAATACAAAACTGTCCTCATAATTTAACCCTTTTTGCACTGGTATCATTCTGGTGAAACTGCACTGCACCCCCTCCAAGGCTAATATATCCTTCCTGAGGTCCAGTGCCCAGAATGACTGGCCCCAGAGGTCCCACAGTGCTCCAGATGGGGTCTAATCAGAGCTTTATACAATGGTAGCATAACCTCCATCCATTCATCTTTTTAATTATTTTTTGTACCTGTCCACTAGCTTTAGTGATTTCTGTACTTGGACCCCTAAATCTCTGCTCATCTGCAGTTCCCAGCTTCTTGCCATTTAGAAAGTACTCTGATCTTTCTTTCTTAGGTCCAAAGTGGATGATCTCACACTTCCCCACATTGAACTCCATCTGCCACAGTATTGCCCACTCACTTAATCTATCAGAGTCCCTTTGCAACTTTCTGCTCCCATCTACACCATTTACTGTGCAACCTAACTTGGTGTCACCAGCAAACTTGAATATACAGCTCTCTATTACTTCATCTAAGTCATTTATAATTGTAGTGAAATGCTGAGGCCCCAGTACAGATGCTGGGGACACCACGAGTCACATCCTGTCAATTTGAGTACATGCCATATCCCTACTCTCTGTTTCCTACCTCCTAACCAATTTCTTATCCAAGCCAATAGGTTGCCTCCAATACCATACGCTCTCACTTTTGTTCACAGTCTCTAATATTGAATGCCTTCTGGAAGTCCATATAAATAACATCCATAGACACTCCCAGGTCTACCACTTCAATTTATATAGTGCCTTTCATGATCTCCGGACAGCCCAAAGCTCTTTACAGCAAATGAAGTACTTTTGAGTTGTAGCCACTGTTGTAATGTAGGAAATGTGGTAGCCAATCTGCGCACAGCAAACTCCCATAAACAGCAATGTGATAATGACCAGATAATCTGTTTTAGTGATGTAGGTTGAGGATAAATATTGGCCAGGAAACTGGGGAGAACTGACCTGCTCTTCTTCAAAACCGTGCCATGGAATCCTTTACATCCACTTTAGAGGGTAGACAGGTTTAAAGTCTCATCTAAAAGACTCTGGCCTAGAAATTGAGTTTTGGCTTAGCCAGGGCTTTAGCGCCGGAAGTTAGTGCCGGCGCTAAGTCCCCCTGCGCGCGCCAAAAATTCAGCAGGGCCGCACCCAAACGGCTGCCGGCGCTACTGAAGGGTCTTTGCGGCGGTAAATCGGCGCTAACTGCCGTTTCGCGCCGCAATTCCGGCGCTGCGGCACCCGATGCGGTGCGGCAGGCTCGGGAAGTGCAGGCCTCCTCCTTCCCTTAAGGAGGAGCTGCCTGCACCCGGCCGCGGCCCGCGAAAATCTTTTTAAAAATGAGCCCGGCACCTCGGACAAGTGCCGGGCTTGCTTCTGTTCCGGGGGGGGGGGGGGGGAAGTCCGGGGAGGGAGCTGCGGCCAGGCGGCCGGCGGGAAAGCGGCCGGCCGCCGCGGGGCCTTTAATGCGCCGGCGCAAAGACTTGTAAGACTCTGTTGCCAGAGTCTTAGTTGCGGCTGCCACGGGCGAGGCGGCCGCAACTGAATTTCGGCGCTGGGGCCCGTCGGCATGGCAACCGGGACGCTGCGCACACCGATGACGTCATCGGTGCCGGCGCAGCGCTACCGGTCTACCGCGGCGGAAGGGCCCCAGGCAATTTCGGCGCCGGCGCCAATTGCAGCGCTAGGCCCTCCAGCGCCGCAAAATCGGCGCTAAGGGCACTCAATTTCTAGGCCTCTGTCTCCGATAGTGCAGCAGTTTTTCAGCACTGTAATGAAGTGTCTATTGTGTCTGTACCTTTCTACCTAGACACAATTTAGGACTCAGAACTCAGAGATTCAAACATGAAGTGCTTTATTCAAAAAGAAGGTTCTGGAGAGAGCCAAACAAACAGAACTAAGCTTAACCAAGAGAACAACCCCAACCATTTATCTGCTGTGACAGCGCCACCGCAGGTGGGAGGAGAACACCCAATACATAACATATTCCTCCCCTCTTAAATGAAAGGTCCACATTATTCCTCAACAGGTAAGTTACTTTCAATGCACTCAACTAACCAAGGGTAGAGGTAGACTGCCTCAAACCCTGACTTTACCCTGGGGTTTATTCTGCCCCAGTCTTGTGGGCAAGTCACTAAGCCTACAGATCCAAGCGTCTTGGAGGCCACCGCTCTCTGACAGGATACCGGCGGTCATCGGTGGCTTCCACAGCAGTAGGCATTGACACAGGCCTAGCTAGAGAAGGTGCCTGTGTCAGTCGAAAGTCAGGAGTTTGCACAGGTGGAACAGTCTCTTTGACTTCCTGCGTTGGAGAAGAGCACTGTGGCAAAGGATGCTGGTTTGCGGTATCATCCGGAAACAGTTCAGGCCAACCAGCCGTTGGAGCCTCTGTGGCTGCCTCTGCTCCTAGCAACAGTTGATCTGTGTGTCTTCTCCAGATGACGTCCTCAGCAGTCTCAACCGTGTAAGACACAGGGCCCGTCTGTGCGATCACCGTAGCAGGAACCCATTTCGGTCCAGTGTTGTAGTTTCGAGCTAGAACGTGCTCTCCAGGATGAAACCATCTCTCCTTGGCTCTTTTCTCTCTCTTTTCAACTTGAGCTTGTTGTTGACGATGGACAACCTGCTCTGCCCTTGGAGGTTTGAGTAAGTCAAAACTTGTCCGCAACTGCCTCTTCATCATGAGCGAAGCAGGGGAAGTTTTGGTTGTGGCATGCGGTTCGTTCCTGTAGGACAACAGGAAGCTGTTTAGACATTGGTGGATTGAGCCCTGACCTTGCGATGCCTTCAAGGCGTGCTTCAAAGCTTGCACGAACCTTTCTGCCAGGCCGTTAGTAGAGGGATGATAGGGCGCAGACCTGATGTGTTGGACCCCATTCACATGCAGGAAGGTTGCAAACTCCTGTGAAACAAATTGTGGACCGTTGTCACTTACGAGCTGCTCCGGTGAGCCATAACGGCTGAACATCTCACCAAGTTTCTCAATTGTTTTCTCTGCCATGGTAGACTTCATCACAGCGACCTCTGGCCACTTGCTATGAGTGTCCACAACCACCATAAATATCTTCTCTTCGAAAGGACCGGCGAAGTCCACATGTACTCACTACCACACTTCTTCAGGCCAATCCCAGGGGTGTAGGGTTGCCAGCTGTGGAACATTCCAGACCCTTTGACATGGGGAACATGTTTTGGCTTTCTCCTCAATACTTCCATTGAGACCTGGCCACCAGAAGTAGCTTCTTGCCATTTCCTTCATCCGAACCATCCCACTGTGGCCTGTATGAAGTTGTTGCAGTATAGGTTTCCTCAGAGGTGGCGGAATGATGACACGGCGTCCCCAAAGAAGACAACCTGCCTGGACGGAGAGCTCATTTCTTTTTGAAACGTAAGGTTTCAAACTAGGAGAATCTCCTATAGCTCTCCCTCGAATGAGATCGTCCATTACCTCAGACAGGACTGGATCATTGCGGGTGTACCTTTGCACCTGAACTGCAGTGACAGGTGCTCCCTCCACTTGTCTAAAGTAGAAGATGTCTATCTGATGAGGCTCTGGGGGAGTAACAGGCAAGGGCAGCCTCGAGAGACCTTCTGCGTTGCCGTGCAAGTCTGATTTGCGATATTTGATGTCGTATGTGTGTCCTGACAACAATAAAGCCCACCTTTGCATCCTGCTTGCAGCAAGAGACGGAATTCCGGTGTGGGGCCCAAAGATTGAAGTCAATTGACGGTGGTCCGTCAAGAGTGTGAACCTTCTCCCAAATTTTCGAATTGCAAAAACGATTCCCAAGGCCTCGCGCTCAATCTGCGCATAGTTACTCTTGGCCTTGTTCAAGGTGCGTGATGCGAAGGCGATAGGTTTCTCTTCCCCAGAAGGCAGGACGTGGGATATGACTGCTCCCACACCATATGGCGATGCATCACATGCTAACTGCACGGGTAGCTTTGGGTCGAAGTGTGTCAGGACCTCCGACTTCAGCAATGCTTTCTTTGCTTGGGCGAAAGCTTCGTTGCACAGTTCAGTCCATTTTGCCTTGACATAGCAGCTGATGGAGCGGCTTCAGCAATGTTGCTAAGTCTGGAATAAACTTCCCATAGTAGTTAAGTAGCCCCAGAAATGAATGTAACTGGCTCACATTCTGGGGTGCTGGGGCCTCCACGATCGCCTTGACCTTTGACGGCGCCTTATGCAGGCCAGTAGCGTCAATCACATGCCCCAGGTACTCGACTGAAGACTGAAAGAATTCACATTTGTCTTTACGAACTCTGAGTCCGTACTCTTTCAGTCGCTGTAGTGTCGCATCCAAGTTCAGAAGATGATCCTCCTCATTTGTCCCAGTGACAAGGATGTCGTCCAGGTAGCACTGGACTCCTGGCAGTCCACTCAAAATCTGATCCATTGCTCTTTGGAACAGAGCAGGGGCCGACGTAATTCCAAACGGAAGGCGGCAGTACCTGTATAGCCCCTTGTATGTCACAATTGTCAGCAGCTCCTTTGATTTGTCATCGACATGCATTTGTAGATAAGCCTGGCATAAGTCTATTTTGCTGAACTTTTGCCCTCCTTCCAGGCCCGTAAAAAGATCACCAATGAGAGGAAGAGGGTACTGTTCCGCAGACAGCACCGGGTTAATCGTCACTTTAAAATCCCCGCAGATTCGAACAGATCCATCCTTTTTCAGGACAGGGACAATGGGTGTGGCCCATTTGTTCACGCTCACAGGCTCCAGGACTCCATTCTCGACTAAGGCCTCCAAGTTAGCCTCAACTTTTGGCCTAATTGCATAGGGTACAGGTCGGGCTTTGTGAAACTTTGGCTTGCTGTCAGGTTTAATGTCCAGTCTCACGCTGATCTTTTTCATGCTCCCAAGTTCACCATTGAAGAGTTCTGCATGTTTGTTTAAAACTGCAGTCAGACCTGACTCCCCTTTTGACATCATGCGGACTGCAGGCCAGTCCAGCGTGATTTTCTCTAGCCATGCACATCCCAGTATAGATGGGTAATTTCCCTTTACCACATATAGTGGCAGTTTCGCAGTCTGTCTGTTCAATTTAACTGTCACCTCAATGGCGCCTCTCATGGCCACAGGTTCGCCGGTATATGTCTTTAGCACAATGTTTGTTGGCTGAAGGGTAAGATGCTTTAGCATTTTGTTGTAGACAGTGTCTGAAACAAGGGACACAGCCGCGCCTGTGTCCACCTCCATCCGCACTGATTGTCCCTCCACCAGTGGCGACACCCAGTAGCCATTTGGACCGCCTGCAACTGTCAGTATGTGCACCTCTTCCTCCTCAGAGGTGTCGCTCCCCTCTGTTTTGCTTGTTCCATCATACTGCACTGAATGAACACTCTTTTTCTTCTCTCGTCCAAATACAGACATTTTGCTTTCATGCTTCCCAGCTCTGTCTGATCTTTTTTTAACCTCTACAGACACGTTCAATGTGACCTTTTTTGCCACAATTTCGGCATTCCAGCTCCGTACACCAGCAGTCATTAGCGTGATGGCCCATTTTCCCACAACGATAACATGTGCCGTTCCGCGCACCTTTAGGCTCAGACGACACCTTGTGAACTCTCCTTGTTGAACGCAACTGGTGAGCCTCCTTTTCCGCCATCTCCATGGAGACACTAACTTCAATGGCCTTTTCAAGAGTAAAGTTGTCCTCAGTAGGAAGGCGCTTCTGTGTGGCTGCACTTAGCAGACCACACACAAGTCTATCTCTAATGGTGTCATTCAGCACCTCCTTGTACTCGCAGTGTTCTGACAATCTTTTTAAAGCAGCAATAAACATCGTCACTGATTCCCCCTCCTCTTGCTTCCGTTTGTGAAATCTAAATCTCTCAGCAATAACCAGAGGTTTTGGTGAAAAATGTGCTCCAAGAATTTCCACTAGTTGTTTATATGTTTTAGTTCCTGGCTTATCTGGCTGTACAAGGCTGCGAAGTAAATTGAATGTCTTTGCCCCCATTATACTCAAAAAGTTAGGCACGACCTTTTCGTTTGCCACCGCATTCGCCAAAACAAAATAGTCAAAACGTTCCATATAAGCGCTCCATTGCTCCACATTTTCATCAAAAATCACCGATGTTTCCTAATATAGTAGCCATCTCACGTTTCAAATTTTATTTTCTGTTTACTCACTGCACCCGTAACGTTAATGTGATGCTGCAATCTCTGTTCCGAGTGTTTTGTAGTCGAAAACAAGAAAGTTCCCACAACACAGATTCATCCGATCCTCGTCGCCACTTTGTTGTGTCTGTACCTTTCTACCTAGACACAATTTAGGACTCAGAACTCAGAGATTCAAACATGAAGTGCTTTATTCAAAAAGAAGGTTCTGGAGAGAGCCGAACAAAGAGAACTAAACTTAACCAAGAGAACAACCCCAACCATTTATCTGCTGTGACAGCGCCACCGCAGGTGGGAGGAGAACACCCAATACATAACAGTGTCAACCTAGATTTTGTGCTTAAGTCTCTGGAACTTTATTCGCCATTTAGAAAGGCATGGATTAATCAAGAACAGTCAGCATGGATTTGTTAAGGGAAGGTCATGTCCGACTAACTTGTGAAGGTAACAAGGAGGGTTGATGAGGGTAGTGCGTTTGATGTTAACTCTGTTTCTCTCTACAGATGCTGCCTGACCTGATTATTTCCAGTATTTCTGTTTTTATTTCATATAAACTTGTATTGTTTTCCCTTTTTATAGGAGATTGAGGTTTGATCTAATCGAGGTGTTTAAAATTATAAAAGGATTCCATGACATTGATACAGAGGCCTCGAAATTAGGTCATGTAGTGCCCGTTTCTCAGGTGCTAAGTGGCCTACTTTGCGTCTGTCTTCACAAAAGAGAGGGACAATGCAGACATTTATATTAAGCGGTTTAGCATCTTTGAAAGTAGATAAATTGCCAGGCCCAGATGAAATGTATCCCAGGCTGTTTAGAGAAGCAAGGGAAGAAATAGCAGAGGCCCTGACCATCATTTTTCAATCCTCTCTGGCTACAGGTGTGGTGCCGGAGGACTGCTAACATTGTACCATTGTTTAAAAAGGGAGAAAGGGTTGGACCGAGTAATTACAGGCCAGTCAGCCTAACCTCAGTGGTGGGCAAATTGTTGGAAAAAATTCTGATGTAGAGTATTAATCGTCCTTTAGAAAGGCACAGATTAATCAAGGACAGTCAGCATGAATTCGTTAAGGGAAGGTCGTGTCTGACTAACTTGATTGAATTTTTTGAAGAGCAACAAGAATGGTCGATGAGGGTAGTGCGTTTGATGTGGTCTACATGGATTTTAGCAAGGCTTTTGACAAGGTCCCACATGGCAGACTGGCCAGAAAAGTAAAAGTCCACGGGATCCAAGGGAAAGTGGCAAGCTGGATCTAAAATTGGCTTAGTGGCAGGAAGCAAAGGGTAATGGTTGACGGGTGTTTTTGTGACTGGAAGGCTGTTTCCAGTGGGGTTCCGCAGGGCTCAGTACTAGATCCAGGGCAGTAACTGTCAATGCTGCAATCCCCCCCCCCCGCCCCCGCCATATACACATGGAAATTCAGTGGGGTAGAAATTGCATAGCATCAGCTTGCTGTCACAAACTGGGTGCAGGGATCAAACAGTGCACAGCCTAAAAAAGGCTGCAATGTGTAACAATTACTATCCCAGTGCCTGTAAAAGTTTAAGAATATTTTCAGGATGGGAAAGGTAAGAGGAATCAACAGTACCTTGCAAGAACACACTGTACATAGCATTTGAATCACCACTCCTAATTTTGTTTGAAACTGAGTGAATTGCCTACCATCAATGTCCAGGAGGCAGCAGAATGCCCTTTATACCACCTCTGTTCACCTGCAAGCCACAGTCCTGCATGTAATCATACCATTGAAAGCCTCATGTGGACCATTCAATTATCTGTCAGCTCACCCATTCTGAGCTGGTTGCTGTAATCTGTGTTTTGCAGTTTTACATAGAATGTACGACCTAGAAACTGGTTCACACAAGCCTGTTGATCCCTGCGCCACAACAGGTTGGCCCAAGGCCTACTTGATATTCAGCCTTAGGCCTCAGTTACAGTGGACCGGTGACCTTCTCGGCATCCCCAGGCATCTTGATGTCGAAAACCCTTTGAATTTTGGGCCACTTCCGGCTATGCAGGTAAGTCCTGCAAGCAGGAGGAGACCGGGGGAGAGGGGCGATAAGGAGAGAGGGCTATCCGGAGAGAGGCAAGCAGGAGAGGGGGCGATCCGGAGAGGTGGGGGGGGAGTCAAACAGAAGGGGGGTCAAGGTACCAGTCAGGAGGGGTGGGGTGGTCATCAAGGTAGCGATTGGAAGTGTGGCGAGTGGTGGCCAGCACCAGCCCGTGGTTCTAATGTGGAATTGGAAGGAGCAATCCTGCCCCTCCCAGCTTCACATTCAGATGATTATTTTTTATAAACCTACCTGCAGTGGTCCCTTTAAAGACTGCTGATTATGCTGCGTGAAGACCTGGTTTTCCAATTTGGCAAATTAATTTGGTGAAAGGCATCAAACAGGCGTTGGACCCTTTATTTACATATGCAAATGGCCTAACGTCTTTTTCAGGCACAGTGTCCGGACCAATGTTCCCTCTAATCTGTGAGGCCAAGCAGCCGCACAGTAATGGGAAAGGTCCCGCACAGGCCACCCACCAGCTTCTCCTTTGTAAATACCGCACATGCACAAAAATTTAAAGGACTTGTACACTAAAAAAAACAGGCCGTGCAGAACAAAGTACAGTTTACAGGGAACACTGCTCTGAAAGACTCTTTTGAGGTTTATACCAAAATGGCAGGCAGCACACTTCTGATTCAGAATGTATGCGCGCCTGCCGCCCTTTGGTGGCCGTTTTTCAACTGTTATATTTCTAGGCCTAGATCACATTAACAGGCTATTCGACCCAACTGGTCTCTGCCAGTGTTTACACTTCATATGAGTTTACTCTTCTCACCTTGTGGAATCTGTGGTAATTTGATTTTTTGCATTCTTTTCCAAGGATACAACAGCCCATAATAATAAGGAGAGAAATTCCACAGGTAGTCAATTTCCAAGATCTGCCCTCTCACCCCTATGGAGTAGGAAACCCTTTCAGTCCTGGGAAGGGAGATCATATGGGAAATTGGAGGTATAGAAGGGAATCTGACAGCTGCAGACTCATCATTCTGTGTTTATTTTGTTTTGTGCTACTGTACTTTGCATTGCCTGTTTGCTAATTACATCATGAAATTAGCATCATGAAATTAACATCATGAAATTAACATCATGTTAACAGGTGAGCAGACTGGTGGCATATGCAATTTAATGTGGAAAAGTATGAGGGGAGTCGAATTAATTGGATAGCTCTACGAAAGAGCTGGCATAAGCACAATGGGTCGAATGGCCTTCTTTTGTGCTATTATATGATTCTATGAATGCATATTGGGAAGTAAAACAAGGAATGGGAGAATGGATAGACACTGGGGTAGACCTTGACTTTGTGCGACAGTGTAAAACGGATAGTTGGCAATGGAAACAAAAATCGAGAGAAATGTAAAACAGGTTGGCAATTCACTATCAATTGTTTTACACTATTACAAAAAGTCAGGATCTACCCCACTGTATTGTATGGGTGAACAGAGAAACGTGGGGTGCAAATACTGCAAGTGCAAGTAAATTAAGTAATAAAATATGGTATAATAAATTTGAACAAGTTAACGGTTAGGGCACAATCAGTTTTGTTTGCAGTTTCAGGCACCCAGTTATAGAAAGGATTAAGAGCCATAAAGTGCCATACAGTGCAGATTCATCAGGATGTTACCAGGGATGAGAAACTAATTAAGAGGAGATAGTGGTGTATCTAGACTTCCAAAAGACATTTGCCAAAGTTCCACACTCAAGTCTATTATTTAAGCTCAAGGTGTTGGGGTTTCAGGCTAAATCTTGGGCACACATAGGAAATTGGCTGCAGGTTATAAAACAATGGATACTGCTTAAAAGTTATATCAGGGTGGAAAAGGTAATGTGTGGGGTGCCCCAGGGATTGGTGTTGAGATCACTACTGCTTCTAATTTACCTCAATGGCTGGAAATTTCCAGGGGTCAGTGGGTGGGATCGGTGGTGGGTTGGGTGGAAAAGTGTTTTTTTATCACAGCGGGTCGGGACCCTGCTGTCAACCTGCTGCCATGCACCTTTCCCAATGTCGGGTCTGTCAGCGCTAAGCAGACCCGACAGGCAGCGATGGGGGTGACCCAATTAAGTCCTGTTAAGAGATCATTAAGAATACATTTCACCTTACCTTTTCTGTTTAGCTGCTCACCCACGGGGTCCACGCTGCTTGGGGACCATGTCTGTTTAGCTGAGGCAGGAGTTCAATGGCCATTGAATCAGCTGATTACATGACTGCTTGAAATATGCTATAAAAACTCCCAGCTTTCCAAGCTCAGAAGCTGTTGCTTACTGCATTTGGAAGACAGATTGAGCTCTAAGCAGGTTGCAAGTGTTTAGAGCAAAATCTCTATCCAGTCACCTCATTGGAACAATGCCTCTCACCATTGACAGCTTGCTTCTGTCATCTCAACTTCACCTGCTATCTATTCCATCAACATGGGTGCCCTTTATACTGGCTGACCTTGGTCCTCAGAATCTGACCATGATCAGCCCCAACACCAGCAGAACCAGGCACACCAACAGCACCAACAACAACACCACCAACCTTCTCCTCAACCACCTGATGCTGTACAGGACAAAGGGCATCAGCACCCGAGCACATTGTTGCCCGGGAGGCCAGATTTACTTCACTTGACGTTGTACACCCTGACTGCTGCATGGTGTGTCAGGGTTGGCACCACCTCACACCAACACCATAAAGCATCGTTACAATATCCAAGCCATCCCTTTCACAGTCATCACCATTGCAGGGGATACCATTATGTCTCACCATTCACTGCAACTCACTACACCACTTCCAAAGGTGCACACAAATCTGTCCAAGAACGGAAAGTGTTGAAGAGAAAGGTTTCAATGTCTGACACCACATTAACAGAAACTTTACATGAACATTGCATAAAACACCCAAATGGCTACCCTTGTGTGTTGTTAGTTGGTATGATTGCACTAGGATGAGGGTGAGTGTGAGGGGTGGCTAGTGAGATGGGGATGTGATAACATAGATAGGGAGAGAGAGAGATGGGTGGAGGTGCAAGGTAAGTTGGTGTGAGTAAGGATGTGCAGGAGTAGGGTAAGGAAGGCAGAGTGATGGGGATGTGATGAGAGGCACAGCAGGATGAGGTTGAGTGTGGCTCTGTACTAACGTTTCATGATATACTGAGAACATTGAAAGGTTTGCGGCACTGCACCCTGGTCCTCCTGACTACATCCCTGCTTCTGCCCTCCTGTATAATGTACAACCAGGCTGTTTAGGTCTCCTGGGGTGGTCTCTTCAGCCCATCGGAAGGGAATAGGACCTCCCTGTGTGTAAGCATATGGAGGGAGTCATGGGAGAGCCTGGGTGCAGCTCTATGCATCTGTGCAGTTCTTGTCAGTGTTTGCAGCACCTCAATGCTGTAGAACACTGACAGCACAATTGCCAAAATTAATTTGGACATGGTCCCTTCAAGGAAACCGGCTGATGACGCGTTATGAAATGATGTCACCAGACCCGCTTCCTCTAATTGGCCTGGGAAACGTGCTGGGCAGGCTTAACAAGCCCCATCAAAAGAAAGTCATTTCACAGAGCGGGATGGAGCCAGCAGCGGGTTTGGGACCCGCCACTGACATTGCCTGCCACGGACCCGCGGGGTAAGTGGAATGATTTTGACTCTGAAACCCAATACAAATTGGTCAAATTTGTAGATGATACCAAACTAGGAGTGGCAGTGGAATCAGAGGAGGGAGCTTCCAGTAATGCAGGTTCAAATTCGTTAAAAGCAAATTTAGGACTGGAAACAAAGTAATTCTTCATACAAAAATGATCGGTACTTAGAATAAATTCCTGGATAGAGTGACGGAGGCGACAACTTTGGAATAATATAAAAACCAAATGGATGCTGCAAAAAGAATTTACTGTGTTTTCAAATGGATAAACTAAGATGGGCAAAATAGCCTTTCTTGTCTGGAGTGATTCCAACTGGAGCAGACAAAACTTGGGGGAAGATTTAATAGAAGTTTAAAATTGTGATGGGTTTACATAGACACATAGAAGATAGGAGCAGGAGCAGGCCATTCGGCCCCTCAAGCCTGCTCCACCATTCAATGCGATCATGGCTGATCATCCAAATTCAGCACCCTGTCCCTGCTTTCTCCCCATATCCCTTGATCCCCTTAGCATTAAGGAATATATCTAACTCCTTGAATATATTTAATGAATTTTCCTCAACTGTCTTCTGTGGTAGAGAATTCCACAGGTTCACCACTCTCTGGGTGAAGAAATTCCTCCTCATCTCAGTCCTAAATGGCTTACCCCTTATCCTCAGACTGTGACCCCTGGTTCTGGACTCCCCCGCCATCGGTAACAGCCTTCCTGCATCTAGTCTGTCTAGTCCTGTTAGAATTTTATAAGTTTCAATGAGATCCCCTCTCATTCTTCTAAACTCTAGCGAATATAAGCCTAATCGACCCAATCTCTCTTCATACGTCATTCCTACCATCCCAGGTATCAGCCTGGTGAATCTTTGCTGCACTCATTCCATGGCAATAACATCCTTCCTGAGATAAGGCAACCAAAACTGCACACAATACTCAAGATGTGGTCTCACCAAGGCCCTGTACAACTGCAGCAAGACATCCTTGTTCCTGTACTCGAACCCTCTCGCTACGAGGGCCAACATACCATTTGCCTTCTTAACCGCCTGCTGCACCTGCATGCTTGCCTTCAGCGGCTGGTGCACAAGGACACCCAGGTCTCGTTGCACTTCCCCTTCTCCCAATCTATTGCCATTCAGATAATAATCTGCCTTCTTGTTTTTGACACCAAAGTGGATAACCTTGCATTTATCCACGTTATATTGCATCTGCCATGCTTTTGCCCAATCACCCAACCTGTCCAAATCATACTGGAGTTTCTCGGCATCCTCACAGCACACACGCCCACCCAGCTTTGTGTCGTCTGCAAACTTGGAGATATTACATCTAGTTGCCTCGTCCAGATCATTAATATATATTGTGAATAGCTGGGGCCCAAGGACCAATCCCTGTGGCACCCCACTAGTCACTGCCTGCCACTCAGAAAAAGAGCCATTTATTCCAACTCTTTGCTTTCTGTCTCGCAACCAGTTCTCTATCCAGGTCAATAACTTGCCCCCAATCCCATGTGCCTTAATTTTACACGCTAATCTCTTATGTGGGACCTTATCGAAAGCCTTTTGAAAGTCCAAATACACCACATCCACTGGTTCTCCCTTATCTATTTTACCAGTTACATCCTCAAAAAATTCCAGTAGGTTAGTCAAGCACGATTTACCTTTTGTAAATCCATGCCATTGCCTATCCACCGTCAACCCTTTGAGTGACATTCCCCAATCAATCCTACGCAACTCATGCCTCATACCATCGTAGTTTCTTTTTTTTAAATTCAGGACCCTAGTCTCTGAGTCAACTTCTTCACTCTCCATCTTAATGAAGAATTCTATCATATTATGATCGCTCCGACCCAAGGGGCCTCGCACAACAAGATTGCTAATTAATCCTTTCTCATTACATAATACCCAGTCTGAGATGGCCTGATCTCTAGTTGGTTCCTCGACATATTGGTCCAGGAAACCATCCCATATACACTCCAGGAATTCCTCCTCCACAGTATTGTTACTAATTTGGTTAGACCAATCTATATGTAGATTAAAGCCACCCATGATTATTGCTGTGCCCTTATTGCACGCATCTCTAATTTCCCATTTAATGCTATCCCCAACCTCAGCATTACTGTTTGGGGTCTGTAAACAACTCCCACTGACCTTTTCTGCCCCTTGGTATTTCTCAGTTCTACCCATACAGATTCCACATCATCAGAGCTAATATTCTTCCTTACTATTGTGTTAATCTCCTCTTTAACCAGCAATGCTACCCCACCTCCTTTTCCTTTTTGTCTGTCCTTCCTGAATATTGAATATCCCTGGATGTTGAGTTCCCAGCCTTGGTCACCCTGGAGCCATGTCTCCGTAATCCAATTTATATCATATCCGTTTACATCTATTTGCGCAGCTAATTCATCCACCTTATTATGAATGCTCCTCGCATTAAGACACAAAGCCTTCAGGAGTGATGTGGTGATGAAGGCATAGTGAGGTGGACAGTTTGAAAAGGGAAAGACCATTTCCTGTGGTTGGGGTGTCAGTGACAAGGTGTCGGCAATTTAGAATTGACACTAGAATGTCATAATTTAGGCTTACTTATCTTTATGATGATGGCCCTGATATTAACTATGAGGTGAGTTGGAGCAGGGGACTCCGATGTCACATAAGAAAGCCGGAAGTAATTTCACCGCATCTGTCTGTAACATTTTAACGCAGGCACCTCGTTATCATTTTACTTCTGGGTTTGGCTTTGATTACACAGCAGCGGGCATGATGAGGTTCCGCATGATCCTATCTCAATCCCAGTATTTAAAAATTTAAAAGATGAAATTTGGAGGTGTTAGGAGTTGGAATCAAGAGAGGAAGTACTTTGACAATGGATTCAGGATGTTCAAAAGCTATGCCCTGCTTTAATGATGCCTCCCTTGATGTACTGCTGGCGCAGTGAGGGGCCGCAGAGAGATACTCTTCTCCAGCAAAGGGAGGAAGAAACTTACTGCTGCCACAAAGAAGGCAAGTCTGAAGGTGGCCCAGGAGGTCAGCAGCAGGAACATTTTGCCACTGTCCAGGATTCAGTGTATGAAGAGCTTTAATGACCTAACAAGTTCAAGAAAGGTGGGTACAGTTGCATATTTACCAACATCCCACTGTGCACATCACCTGTCCACCTCACTATGCCTTCTCCATCACATCACTCCTGACACTCACTTAACTTGCAAGTGCACCCATCTTTCTCTTTCTATGCACTTTCTCGCATGTCTAACCATCCAGCACTATCACTCATCCTCATCCCTAAATAATTTGATGCCTCTCCCTGATAGTCACCCTCACCAAATGCATTCCATCCATCAGGTGAACACATGTCATGACAGTCTCTCATAGGTCTGCTCTTTTCCCCGTTGCACAAAACACCAGGGAGAGGGAGATGACTGGAGGTGGGCTTCCACAGATCTCACAAATGACAACTGGCAAGGAGGGAGCTGTGGAGATCAGTGGTGTCTGGACGTCGCTGGCCATTGGAGATAGGGAGATGGGGAACTCCCAGCCACCTGGTGACAGAATGAAATATAATGCACACACATGTCATACAACAATCAGTCATGTTGTCTTGATTTCAGCAGCAAGTGAAAAATGATCATCTTCATCATGTAAAGTTGCAAGATAAGAATGTTAATTCATTTATTTTCTCTCCGACAGGGCCATCACACATGCAGCAGGAGTCCATGGACCTTGTAGATGACGAACCCTCGGAGGAGCTCATGACTTCTGAGGCTGCACCATTACAGGTCTCATGCTAGCCATACACCAGCTCAGATACTCGCACTTCGGTAGGCCTAGTTATACAGATAGTTGGGTTTTCACCTGGTGACTCACACTTCACAAGTGAGCAGACGGTGGTAGTAGGGACAGCTGTGGAGAGTCCGTGTCGGAGGGCACAGCCCTCTCCAAGTTCTGCTCATCTGGACACAGATGCAGAACCCCGGGGCCCATCGATGAAAAGGATATTCATTGAGGAGCAGCAGGAAATGTGCGATGTACTGGCAGGCCTTCAAAGCGCACTGTGCACAATTACAGAAAGAATGGAGGAGTCCGTCTCAAACATGAGTGGGTTGATGTCGCAGGCCAATGTGTTCTTCCATGGATAGAGTAGCCAATGTCATGGAAAATCAAACACTCCAAGCAAATGAGTCCGTGCCTGCCTTGACCACGGCTGTGCAGACTCTGGGTGCCAACATGCCTGGCTCCTTAAATAGGAAGACAGATACCTTAGTTTTGGCCTTACAGTGCCCCAGCACAGTGGTAGCAGTGAATTGCGGCTGAGCCATCAGAGGGATGATGGCGAAAGGGGACATGGAAGTGGGAACTCCACTCAAAGTGCTTCCACTTCTCACCCGTATCCTCCATGCCACCCACCCCCCCCCGCCCCACCCTGAGCCCTCAGTCAGTAGCCCACATGCTGCCTTGTGTCTCAATGGCCGGGTTTGCAGTCTTTGGCGGAGCCCTCATGGGCTCCAAAACCCAGACAATGTCAGCCAAGAACATCGCAACTCTCAGAGCAGGGGTTGCAGCATGTGGGAGCAGTAGGAAGAGGAGGAGTAAAGCTTTGTAATTGCTCAAGGCTATGGACATGGGTGTATGAGAAACTTATGTTGCGAAGTTTCTGTTCTTAAGTAGAATCACTTAAAATGTATTACTTTGCACCTTTCCCCTGTTTGTCATTCTTGGTTGCTGACTGGCAACTTGCCTTTGCACTTGCTTGATGATGAATGGAAAGTCATGAATTGATGGGGACCAATAGGGGGATCTGCAAGAGTAGTTCATAGAATCATAGAATGGTTACAGCACGGAAGTAGGCCATTCGGCCCGTCGAGCCCGTGCCAGCTCTCTGCAAGAGCGCTTCAGCTAGTACCACTCCCCCACCCTTTCCCCGTAGCCCTGCAAATTTCTTTCCTTCAGATACTTATCCAACTCCCTTTTGAAAGCTATGATTGAATCTGCCTCCACCACCCTTTCAGGCAGTGCATTCCGGATCTTAACCACTCACTGCGGAAAAAAAGCTTTTCCTTACGTCGCCTTTGGTTCTTTTACCAATCACCTTAAATCTGTGTCCTCTGGTTCTTGACCCTTCCGCCAATGGGAACAGTTTCCCTCTACCTACTCTGTCCAGACCCCTCATGATTTTGAACAGCTCTATCAAATCTCTCAATCTTCTCTGCTCCAAGGAGAGCGACCCCAGCTTCTCCAGTCTATCAACGTAACTGAAGTCCCTCATTCCTGGAATCATTATCGTAAATTTTATCTGCACCCTCTCTAAGGCCTTCACATCCTTTCTAAAGTGTAGTGCCCAGAATTGGACACAGTACTCCAGTTGGGGCTGAACCAGTGTTTTATACAGGTTCATCATAATTTCCACACTTTTGTACTCTATACCTCTATTTATGATGCCCACGATCCCGTAAGCCTTTTTAACTGCTTTCTCAACCTGCCCTGCCACCTTCAACGATTTGTGCACACATACCCCCAGGTCTCTCTGTTCGTGCATCCCCTTCAGGATTGTACCATTTAGTTTATATGTCCTCTCCTCATTTTTTCTACCAAAATGTATCACATCACACTATTCTGCATTAAATTTAATCTGCCACATGTCCGCCCATTTCACCAGCCTGTTTATGTCTTCCTGAAGTCTATCGCTCTTCTCCTCACTGTTCACTATACTTCCAAGTTTTGTGTCATCTGCAAATTTTGAAATTGTGCCCTGTACACCCACATCCAAATCATTAATATATATCAAGAAAAGTAGTGGTCCTAGAACCGACCCCTGGGGAACACCACTGTATATCTTGCTCCAGTCCGAAAAACAACTGTTTACCACTACTCTCTGTTTCCTGTCACTTGGCCAATTCTGTATCCACGCTGCCGCTGTCCCTTTTATTCCATGAGCTTCAACTTTGCTGGTGAGCCTATTATGTGGCACTTTGCCAAAGGCCTTTTGGAAATCCATGTACACTACGTCAACCGCATTACCCTCATCAACCCTCTCTGTTACCTCATCAAATAACTCAATCAAGTTGGTTAAACACAATTTGCCTTTAACAAATCCATGCTGGCTTTCCTTAATTAATCCACACTTATCCAAGTGACTGTTAATTTTGTCCCTGATTACTGTTTCTAAAAGCTTCCCAATACTGAGGTTAAACTGACTGGCCTGTAGTTGCTGGGATTATCTTTACACCCTTTTCTGAACAAGGGTGTAACATTTGCAATTCTCCAGTCCTCTGGCACCACCCCCATATTTATGGAGGATTGGAATATTATGGCCAGTACCTCCGTGATTGCCGCCCTCAATTCTCTTAGCATCCTAGGATGCATCCCATCTACTCCTGGTGATTTATCTACATTAAGTGCAGCCAGTTTTTCTAATACCTCTTCTTTATCAATTTTTAGCCTATCAAGTATCTCCACTATTTCCTCCTTTACTATGTCTATGGCAGCATCCTCCTCCTTGTGAAGACAGATGCAAAGTACTCATTTAGTACCTCAGCCATGCCCTTTGCCTCCAAGCATAGGTCTCCTTTTTGATCCCTAATCAGCCCCACCTCTCATTTTAATACCCTTTTACTATTTATATGCCTATAGAAGACTTTTGGATTGCCTTTTATGTTGGCTGCCATTCTATCCTCATACCCTCTCTTTGCCCCTCTTATTTTATTTATCATTTCTCCTCTGACCTTTGTAAGGGGTTTTGTCCTTGAGAGGTTTCCCTGAGGTTTCTCCCTCTAGAGGCCTCTCTCTCTTGCACAGTAAACCTTGAGTGGTTCGACCCACTTGCCCCTTAGATTCTATACTCTGGACATAGGCGCAGGAACTACAATGTGGAGAAAACTCTTGCAGACCAAGTTTGATGAAACAAAATGAAATTTTATTGCATAAGGAAAAATATCAAATCAAATGCAAGCAGATAAGGGAGTACATGGGAGGAAAAAACACACAAACAAATCATAACGATACAGTACTAACTAAAGAAAATACAGGCATCTTATACTCTACAAAGATCATTATGAAATAAGGAAACACACACAACATCGAGGGACAACAACTCATGTTAATTGTACCCTTAAATCCACCCCCTTATTAAACCTATCTAGATCTGATTGTGAAGGGCCAGAAACATGCTCACCAATCCCACTAGGAAGTGCAAGGTTTTGAAATCGAGTCTGTGTTTGGTCCTTTCAGGTGTCTCGTCTCCACGTGGATCGTGGAGCTCCTGCGAGCTGCGCCACACCTCTCTCCTGAGGTGGGGGTCGGGGGCGGCTGGACACCGGCGGGCCTGGATGGCAGCGGGGTCAAGGATCGTCGGCTCGACCCTGGTTAGAGGAGCCTTGGGCTGGCTCCCATCGCTTCTTCAGGTTCCTTTCCTCTCTTCTCCCGAGCCGGGGTGGCTGGAAGCTTTCTTCGCTTGGGACCTTTATTTTTTTGTCTCTTCTCCCAAGCTGGGTCGATGGCCTCTCGTTCCGGCAACGGCCCGGGGATGGTCGATGATCTCCCGATGTGTTTCCCCGGGGCGGAACGCTGGTTTTGAGACGGCCTTTCCGATGTTGGCTTTCTTCTTCCTCCTGCGAGTGCCTCTTTCTTCTTCTGGGTGTCCGGATTCAAGCTGCGTGTTTCCAGCTCTCCAACCCGGCGTGTTTGCCTGTGTGCCTGCGTATCCTCCAGCTGCCAGCTCGCCCCAACTGCCGAAAAGTCTCTCCAGATATACCTTTCTTCCAGAGGCTTCACTTCCCGCCCAAAATCAGGTTAGTCTTTGTTTTATTTTTGGTGGGCTGGGAGCACAGTGGGGTAGTTATTGTATTTAAAATGTCTTAAACGGCTGGTAACAGGCCCATCTCTGGTCTGGAATTACCTCCATTGTTTTGAATGTCCTGCTGATCTCGTTATCTAGTCCTGGGTGCTGTTCTCATGAATATGAAATTGTCCCCTTTTGTCTGGGGCAACATTTTGATGGCCTCTGTCTCCAGGCCGATCTTGACCAGATCTGCATCTAATCCATATGCATACATGTGGGTCTGGTTTCGTTCTCTCAGAAACGGTTTCCAGAACTTACTGTGGGTTGAATCCACAACTCTGTCTGAGGTTGCGCAGGAACCATTTTAAAGTGTCCCAATAAGCTGGTCACATGGTATGGTGGCCATTTTGTATGCCCCTTTTTCTGGGCTTCTTTTTAAAACAGTCTTTAAAATCATAGCCTCCTCTGCCATTTGACCCATATTAATACAAAGTCCAATTTTGCGGATCCTACACTCCCCCCTGATGATACTGTAACTTGCTTGAAATATCATAATTCTGGGTGAGCAAAATTTTCTGACTTTCCACAACCTAACCATCCCCAGTATTTACCTATCTATGACCCCATGACACATGCATTTCCCATTTCAGAAAAATCTAGTGTACATTAAGCATATATAATTGGCAATACCTTGGGGTTAAAACTCTAACAACTTACTTCCAGGCGTGGAGGGGGTCCTTATACCCCTACATCATCTGGTGCATACACATTACCTTCTAATAATATCACCACATCTAATAAAACTTCAATAATAAAAATAAAGTACATACATGAAAAATTCAAGAATACATGAATACATATCAAAAATAATACAGAGGAAGGAGGGAAAACTTTAACTTTAATACAAAGCAGCAAAATCTAAACGGGTGTCTCTTCTTCTACCCGCACATAATGCTCCCTCTATTCCCCTCTATTCTCATACTTCTGCGAACGTTTGACCTTTTTACAGTGTACAAACAGTAAATAAACTACAATGACAACCTGGCACACTACAAGAATGTGGGAGGCTATCCTAATCCAGGAAGGGACTTCTATATTAGTGAACAGGTTCCACCATGGTGGGGTCACTATATCCAATATGTCTGCCCCTATCTCTAGAGTCTTCTGCTCCAGTGTGTAGAAGTGTTTCTGTGAAACAACAATGGCTTTTAATATCTTGGTGAGGTGTTCAGGGAGAGGGGGAATGATATATTCAAAATGTGCAGCGAAATGCTGCAAATCGGTGAGATTCTCTTTCACAGTGATGTGAACAGTGGATGGTTCAGGAATGGGGATAATTCGCTCTTGGGCCACTTGAACTTCTGCCCTGGGCTTGAAACAGAAGCTGCTGTCACTGACTGGACACCAACCGTGCTGTCCATGCTGGTAGTGGGGTGCTGCAGTGGTGACACAGTATGTCCCACCTCCTATATATGCCACCTGCGGGGGCACATGGCCTTGTGCCATTGCCTCCATGGTGCAATTTATAGGCTTCGCGCCAGCAGTTCTGAACCCGCACTGTGGTTTTGAATGGGCATTCAAGTGCTGGGGACACAGGATGATGTGTGCTCCCCGGCTCCGGCACCCCGAGAGGTCAGTACCCGTCATTGCATGCTCCCATCGAATGACGTAAGGTGGGACCCCCGTGTAGCGAATGTGCGCACCCCCCTGAATGACTCCAATGTTCTCCACCCTGTATACCGGGGCGGGTTTTGCTGTCTTTCCCATCACCGGCATTCTTACCACTGTACCCATAATGGTGTGATTAGACCGTTCACAGTCCACTGGGACTGGGTAGGCCTCTGAAGCTAGTCTGAGCTGGCATGGACTCAATGTATTCTCAAAAGGGTGGAGGGCTGCGAGGTGCTTGTTGCTAATCCAGGAGGGGACTAAGCCTTGCTTTAAATCCTCCAGATTACTGCGGCCCTCGCCCAGTAACCACGCCCCGTATAGCACACAAGCTTCGTTCTGCGCAGCCTGATCGGATGCATTCCGATCATAAGAACAAAAGAACATAAGAACATAAGAAATAGGAGCAGGAGTAGGCCAATCGGCCCCTCGAGCCTGCTCCGCCATTCAATAAGATCATGGCTGATCTGATCCTAACCGCCAATCCACTATCACAGAACCATCTCCTGAATCTAACAGAATTAGACACACGAAATAGGAGCAGGATCAGGCTACACGGCCCCTGGACCCGCTCCGCTACCCACAGGGCCATGACCGATCCGAACCTAGACTCATGTCCAAATTCCTGCCCGCTCCCCATAACTCTTAATTCCCTTTACTTTTAGGAAACTGTCTTTTTCTGTTTTAAATTTATGTAATGATGTAGCTTCTACAGTTTTTTGGGGCAGCATATTCCATGGACCTACCACCCTCTGAGTGAAGTAGTTCCTCCTCATCTCAGTCTTGAAAGAGCAGCCCCTTATTCTAAGACTATGCCCCCTAGTTCTAGTTTCACCCATCATCGGGAACATCCTCCCCGCATCCACCCGATCCAACCCCTTCACAATCTTATATGTTTCAATAAGATCGCCTCTCATTCTTCTGAACTCCAATGAGTAGCGTCCCAATCTACTCAACCTCTCCTCATATGTCCATCCCCTCATCCCCGGGATTAACCGAGTGAATCTTCTTTGTACTGACTCGAGAACAAGTATGTCCTTTCTTAAGTACGGACACCAAAACTGTACGCAGTATTCCAGGTGCGGTCTCACCAATACCTTGTACAACTGAAGCAATACCTCCCTATTTTTATATTCTATCCCCCTAGCAATGAAAGCCAACATTCCATTGGCCTTCTTAATCACTTGCTGCACCTGCATACTAACCTTTTGAGTTTCGTGCACCAGGACCCCCAGATCCCTTTGTACTTCAGTACTTTCAAGGTTCTTGCCATTAAGATAATAACTTGCTCTACGATTTTTCCTGCCAAAGTGCATAACCTCACACTTTCCAGTATTGTATTTCATCTGCCAAATCTCTGCCCACTTACTTAGCCTGTCTATGTCCCCTTGCAGGTTTTTTATGTCCTCCTCACTCACTACTTTCCCTCCCATCTTAGTATCATCTGCAAACTTTGATATGTTACACTCGGTCCCCTCCTCCAAATCATTAATATAGATTGTAAAGAGTTGGGGACCCAGCACTGATCCCTGCGGAACACCACTAGTTACTGATTGCCAGTCTGAGAATGAACCATTTATCCCAACTCCCTGCCTTCTGTTAGATAGCCAATCCTCTATCAATGCCAGAATATTACCCCCAATCCCATGATTTTTTATCTTAAGCAATAATCTTCTGTGTGGCACCTTGTCAAATGCCTTTTGGAAGTCTAAATACACTACGTCCACTGGTTCCCCTTTATCCACCCTATATGTTACTTCCTCAAAGAACTCCAGCAAATTTGTCAAACATGACTTCCCCTTCATAAAACCATGCTGACTTTGTCCTATTAAATTATGATTATCCAAATGTCCTGTTACTGTCTCCTTAATAATGGACTCCAATATTTTACCTACCACAGATGTTAGGCTAACCGGTCTATAGTTTCCAGCCTTCTGTCTACTGCCCTTTTTAAATAAGGGCGTTACATTAGCAGTTTTCCAGTCTGCCGGGATGTTTGCTGAGTCCAGGGAGTTTTGGAAAATGATTACCAATGCATCCACAATCCCTACTGCCACTTCCCTCAAGACCCTAGGATGTAAGCCATCAGGTCCAGGTGATTTATCCACCTTGAGTCCCATTATTTTACCGAGTACCATTTCCTTAGAGATTTTGATCGTGTTTAGCTCCTCCCCCCCTATAGCCCCCTGTTTGTCCAGTGTTGGGGTATTCTTAGTGTCTTCTACTGTAAAGACTGATAAAAAATATTCATTCAGTGATGAGAGCATTTACCATTCTGGCGTGTTTCTCCAGCTCAGCTATTATCTCTTTTAAGTGTAGTGTCATGGCCTGGTCCTCATGTAACTCAGAAGCCACTCCCTTATTCTCATCAGTCAGTATCTTTCTTAGCTGTGTTTTTAAACCATTAATCTGGGTTTGCAGCTCCACGTCATCCAGTGTGTTGATGACGGAAGTTCCTGTATTAAAAGCTGTGAAAATATCATTTACTGCACCCTTCTTTGCCTCCCTATTCTGTCCAAGACCTCATGTGGTGTGGTGTACAATTCGGCTCTGTCGACATTGGCAAAGTCGAATTCGTAAAACTGTTTAAACATGTTTGTTAACAGGACCTGGTATAATTGCTCCATTTCCCTGGGACACCACGCGGGCGATCGTACCTCGGTGAGGTTTAAAATCACCGAAGCCACCGCGTAGTGGACCCCTTGGTACAGTACCTGACCTGTGGGTACCAATACCAATCCATTCCCGGGTCCCTTTGTCATGGTGGGGCACCCTTCCTTGAGGGCTTTAGCTACTGGAACTGTGGGCAGGGGCTTATGGGGTCGGGTGATGAGCTCCGTGGCGTTTACTGGGATCTGTGAGTATGGGACTCGGCACGCCCGTGAGCTGACGTCCCACCTCATTCCTTGTCCAGCATCCTGCCACTGTCTTTGGAAAAAGATGGAGACGCCTGTGGGGCAAGCGCATTCTGAACCCCACATACAGATGTAGATCCCCTCATCTGGTTCCCACCATTTGTCCCAACAAACACTCAACCCCCCGTGTGTTCCCGTTATTGTCCGATGGGTGTTATTACCCAATCTTTCCCACTCCACAGTGGAGTTCTTCATGGTGTTGCTCAACTTGCGCAGTCACCACCAGCGGTCCAAAGGTACATGTCCCAAACAAACAAGGCAAATCTTCTTGCCCACGGTGATGCTGATCCTGGGTGAAATGATCCGCACCCTGGGGCACATCAGAAATGTTTCTCTGTATGCAAATCCCATCTGGCTGGAGTATTCAGAAGAGTTCGACCCCAGCCAGCCTGGCCATCTCCCTTCATGGAAGTAGGCAGCAGTCTCTTCAGCGTCCCGTGAGCCAGTTCCGTCAGTCGCGATGGTGCCTCTATTTCCAGAGCACCCGTAAACGGTGGAGTCCTTGGTGCGGCCCCGATAGGCCCAGCTCCATCCGACCATCACGAACGCGACGAGGATCCCTCTCATCATTCTCCTGGTTCCTGCAATAAATCACACAATACAGCCAGGCTCCCGAGAGATTCTGGCTTAGGTGACGGCATGATCGGATCTTTCGACCTCGATCCAAAAAAACAACACACATACTGGGCAGATTTAAAACTACTTAAACTCTAATCATTTTAATATTTACACACCTTAAACTTAAACTAAACTAAACTTATGTACAGCGCCGCCCGTCCCCGGGCGGCTTGCCTAATCCCTGATCGGACTGCAGCTTGCCGCTCCCTGTGGCGGGGCTGCAGTGACCTGTGGCTCTGGTTCCCCGCAGCCTTTTGCTGTTAATCGGGGGCTGTGTTTTTTCATGGATTTCTGAAGTCGGCGCCTACTGGGAGTGGGGGACTCGTGCCAAGGTTTTCCAGGCTGAGGCTTTCGAGTCGACCTGCGAAAAGGTACTTTGGGCGTGGCTCCCTTAGCGAGTGTACCTTCGGGTGGGACCTTAGCTCTCACAGCCCGTGGCTTAAAAACAAAAAGGGGGCAAGCACTTTGCTGGGAGTGTACTATAGGCCTCCAAACAGTCAGGGGGAGATAGAGGAACAGATATGTAGGCAAATCTCAGAGAAATGTGCAAATAATAGGGTAATAATAATGGGGGATTTCAACTTCCCCAATATTAACTGGGATAGTCAGAGTGTGAAAGGCTCAGAGGGTGTAGAATTCTTAAAGTGCATCCAGGAGAGCTTTTTGAGCCAGCATGTAGAAAGTCCTACAAGAGAGGGGGCGGTACTGGACCTAATTCTCGGGAATGTGGCCGGCCAAGTGGAAAAAGTGCTAGTAGGTGAGCACTTTGGTGATAGTGACCATAATATGGTAAGATTTAAGGTGGCCATGGAAAAGGACAGGGATGGGCCGGAAATAAAGGTTCTAAATTGGGGGAAGGCCGATTTTAATAGGATAAGGCAGGATCTGGCCAAAATGGACTGGGATCAGCTACTTGTAGGAAAATCCGCATCGGAGCAATGGGAGGCTTTCAGAAGGGAGATTGAGAACATACAATGGCAACATGTTCCCGTAAAGGTCAAGGGTGGTTCCAAAAACCACAGGGAACCTTGGATGTCAGGGGATATACGGGAATGGATTAGGAAAAAAAGGAGAGCTTTTGGTAGATACAAAAGGCTAAAGACGGAGGAAGCCCTAGAGGAGTACAAAAAGTGCAGAGGGATACTTAAAAAAGAAATTAGGAGATCAAGGAGGGGCCATGAAATAACACTGGCAAGCAAAATAAAGGAAAATCCGAAGATGTTTTATAAGTATATTAAGGGTAAGAGGATAACTAGGGAAAAAATAGGGCCCATTAGGGACAAAAGTGGCAATCTGTGTGTGGAGCCGGAAGATGTAGGAGGGGTTCTGAATGAATTTTTTGCGTCTGTTTTCACTATGGAGAAGGACGATGTAGACATAGAAATAGGGCGGGGGGACTGTGATATGCTCGAACATATTAACATCGAGCGGGGGGAAGTATTGGCGGTTTTAGCTGGCCTAAAAATGGATAAATCCCCAGGCCCGGATGAAATGTATCCCAGGCTGCTGTGTGAGGCAAAGGAGGAGATTGCGGGGGCTCTAACACATATATTCAGGACCTCTCTGGCCACAGGGGATGTGCCAGAGGACTGGAGAACCGCTAATGTAGTACCATTATTCAAGAAGGGTAGTAGGGAAAAACCGGGGAACTACAGGCCAGTGAGCCTAACATCAGTGGTAGGAAAATTATTGGAAAAAATCCTGAGGGACAAAATGTGTCTCCACTTGGAGAGGCAAGGATTAATCAGGGATAGTCAACATGGCTTTGTCAAGGGAAGATCATGTCTGACTAATTTGATTGAATTTTTTGAGGGGGTGACTAGGTGTGTGGATGAGGGTAACGCAGTGGATGTGGTATACATGGATTTCAGTAAGGCCTTCGATAAAGTCCCGCACAGGAGACTGGTCAAGAAGGTAAGAGCCCATGGAATCCAGGGTGCCTTGGCACATTGGATACAAAACTGGCTTAGTGGCAGAAGGCAGAGGGTGATGGTCGAAGGTTGTTTTTGTGACTGGAAGCCTGTGGCCAGTGGGGTACCACAGGGATCGGTGCTGGGTCCCTTGCTGTTTGTGGTCTACATTAATGACTTGGATATGAATGTAAAGGGTATGATCAGTAAGTTCGCGGATGATACAAAAATTGGTAGGGTGGTAAATAGCGAGGAGGGTAGCCTCAGTCTGCAGGACGATATAGATGGGTTGGTCAGATGGGCGGAACAGTGGCAAATGGAATTTAACCCGGAAAAGTGCGAGGTGATGCACTTTGGGGGGACTAACAAGGCAAAGGAATACACAATGAATGGAAAGACCCTAGGCAAGACGGAGGGTCAGAGGGATCTGGGTGTGCAAGTACACAGATCCCTGAAGGCGGCGGAACAGGTGGATAAGGTGGTAAAAAAGGCATATGGGATACTTGCCTTCATTAGCCGAGGCATTGAATATAAGAGCAAGGAGGTTATGATGGAGCTGTATAAAACACTGGTTAGGCCACAGCTGGAATATTGTGTGCAGTTCTGGTCGCCACACTACAGGAAGGATGTGATCGCGTTAGAGAGGGTGCAGAGGAGGTTCACCAGGATGTTACCAGGGCTGGAGCGCTTCAGCTATGAAGAGAGACTGGGCAGGTTGGGTTTGTTTTCCTTGGAGCTGAGGAGGCTGAGGGGGGACATGATTGAGGTGTACAAAATTATGAGGGGCATAGATCGGATGGATGCTGAGGAGCTTTTTCCCTTAGTAGAGGGGTCGATAACTAGGGGGCATAGATTCAAGGTAAAGGGCGGGAGGTTTAGAGGGGATTTGAGAAAGAACTTTTTCACCCAGAGGGTGGTTGGAGTCTGGAACTCACTGCCTGAAAGGGTTGTGGAGGCAGAAACCCTCACAACATTTAAGAAGCATTTGGATGTGCACTTGAAATGCCATAGCATACAAGGCTACGGGCCAAATGCTGGAATATGGGATTAGATTAGACAGGGCTTGATGGCCGGCGCGGACACGATGGGCCGAAGGGCCTCTATCCGTGCTGTATTACTCTATGACTCTATGACTCTATGGCTCTTCCACGACTGTAGGCTTCGGCTCCCTTCCCTCAGGCTCTGCCCCTTTGGGATTCGGGCAGGCTCCCTTGGCGAGTGGACCTTCGGGTGGGACTTCAGCTCTCACAGCCCGTGGCTCTTCCACGACTGTGGGCTTCGGCTCCCTCCCCTCAGGCTCAGCCCCTTCGGGAATTGGGCCTGTGGCAGGCGGCTCCTCCTCACCTGTCCCTACAGGTGGAGAATCTCTGCCCCCAATTTCTACCTCCCCCACGCTCGAGTCGAGGGCGGGATCTCCGTCATCCGACTCCACCTCTTCCAGAATCATATCGAGGGCAGGACCTTGTTGCTCGGGTCCCTCCTCGTCCGAGTCCCAGGCCATCGGAGAAACCTCCCCCCAGGTGGGCGGGACCTCTTCTCCTTCCAAGCAGGCTACAACGCCAGCTTGTGTGGTCTGTGACTCATCGCCGCCTCAGGCTGAGGATCTTTATCCTCAGACCTGGCTTCGGTTGCTGATGTTCTTGCACCCGGTTTGAACAGTTTGCACCGCTTCATGCTAAACCACTTGTTGCGCCGGGACACCTCCACTGTGCAAGTGGCGTAGACCGGCGGATTTTGCACTGATTCCGGCTCATCCTCCTGGTCTATGGTTCTCTCACCAACGCATAGGGTTAGACCCAAGAATTTTACTTCTCGCCGGCCAACCCGCGCCTTCATAGGGGTTTCCTTAACACTCTCTATCTCCTTCGCACTCGTACCCTCTCCCCAGAGACAATGATTTCTCAGGTCCACGTGGATCCTGTGGGCTACCAAGAAAGCAGACCCCAGGACTCCCGTTCCACCTCCCACTTCCCACTTCATCAGGGTACACTTCCACGTGTTGCGGAGTGGTCCTAAACGAATGGAGAGGGGAAGGGAATGTGCGCCAGCCTGTTCTTCGCCCGTGAAGCCCGACAGAAGATATGGGACCCCGGTGGACAGAGGCGAGGCGGTGGGGTTATCTGCGTGGATTACGGTGCACGATGCTCCCGTATCCAACAGATAGGTTCCCTTCACCTCCTCCACCTCCATCTCCATGAGGGGTCGTCTCCATACATCATATCGCAGCGCACACAGGTGGACGGGCTGCACCAGCTCTAGTCACTTAGGTACAGCGATCGGGGTTTCGGGAGCGACAAGGCCGGTGGTGATAGCTATTTTCCCCTGCGAGGTCATCAGAGACCGCATTGTCTGTATGATTGACTCAATTGCAGCAGGATTCATAACTGCACCAGCTCCTTGCGCTGGGGCAGGGGCTACGGCTTGGGTTTGGGCTGGTGCTGGGGCAGCGGTCTGGGCTTGGGCTTATGCTGCGGGAAATCTCCCTTTATTATCCTTCCACGGATTTCTACAGTCCTTGCGCCAATGTCCATCCTTCCCATACCCTTAGCAATTGAGCTTGGCTTGGACAGGGCGATTCCCCTCCTGACGCCACTCCTGCTTGCTTGGGGCTGCGGGTTTTGCCTCATGCACCTTTCCCTTCTGGGTTGGTGTTTCCTGACCTCTACAATTCTTATACGCTACATTTAACTGACGGAGTACCGTCTCTTCCGTGACACCGGGACCTTGGGGATCAAACCATGACCTGGCTACGGCCCGTATCTCTGGCAAGCTGTTGGTGACCAAGCAACGGAGCCAATGAACCCGCTGTTCGTTGCTCATTAAAGCCTGTTCAGGCATACCCGGACAGCTGCGTCGATATACTGGCCACAGCCTTTCTGCAAAAACCCGCGGGGGTTCTCCAGATAACTGCATGGTCCCTTCTACACGGTCGAACGGACTACCGTCGTCCACTCCCATTACTTCTAAACCTTCCTCCCTGAGATCCGCATAACCTTTCCGTCCCCTCTTGCCATCCTCTGAGAGGCACTGAAGGATTGTGGAATCCAGGGAGAAAAGCAACAGTTTGACCTGTTCCTGATCATCACAGTCATTAATGGCTGCTGTTTCCTCTATTGCCCTGAAATGAATCGAGGGATCTCCCTTTACTGTGAGTCGTGTGAGGTGGCTCACCATGGACCTTAATTGCAAGCCAGCATAGGGCACCATGAGCTAGTTCTGGTGGGGTCCGACACTGCCATTGGCAGCGTTGGGGCTGAACCTCTGGTGCCGAGCGGGACACATCGGTGCCGGTCCCGTCTTTGCTACCAGTGGTTCTTCCACACACTCCACTTCGGCTACCTCCTCTTTCACTACCCCCTCCTTTTCCGACCAAGTCTCACTATAGCTCGGCGGTGCTGAGGGCTCGGTGGCTGGTACCACAATTACCTTAGCTGGAATCGGCTGTTTTGATTCCTTCAAAAAGTCCATGTGACTGGCTTTCGGGCTGACGAGACACACCATGCCTCTTGCCTTAACCAGGGCCGTTCTTAAGTCCTCTATGGTCTTTTGGCAGGGGCCGTGGCCTGTGCTCTCAAACCCGTGCTTGAGGGCCAGCTTGTAAGCTGCCTTAACCTCCACTACTCTCTCCTCCTGCGCTCTCAGCTGTTGTGCGAGGCAGGCGCTTTTCTCCCGTATCCTCATTTCATTGATCTTTGCTTCAGTAACCTGGCACTCCAGGTACTCTATCCTAGCCTGATGTTGACTAGCTACCACTTGGCATTCCTGATTCAGCGCGTGAAGCGCTGTGATGAGTTTTTCCCCTCCCATGGCCTTTTCCTCTATCTCTGCTGCCTGGGTTGTGATCTTGGCTGCCTGTGCTGCAATGACCCGGTCCAAGATCTGGACCTGCTTCTTGTAACACATCAGCCACACTGCCTTTTCCACTGACTTCTTATGCTCTTTGCTCTCTGTCCACCTGATGGCTGCGTTCACTGGACGCACATCCAGCAAGAGATCGGAAATCCACTGTTTAGTAAGATTTACCTTGCCAAAGACATAATCCGCTATCCTCTCATCCATTGCATTTTGACCATTCGAACTTGGATCTACTACATTGCAATCCTGCTGCCAGAGTCCTGCCGCGGTCGCCATTTTCTGTAAGGGGTTTTGTCCTTGAGAGGTTTCCCTGAGGCTTCTCTCTCTAGAGGCCTCTCTCTCTTGCACAGGAAACCTTGAGTGGTTCGACCCACTCACCCCTTAGATTCTATACTCTGGACATAGGCGCAGGAACTACAATGTAGAGAAAACTCTTGTAGACCAAGTTTGATGAAACAAAATGAAATTTTATTGCATAAGGAAAATATCAAATCCAATGCAAGCAGATAAGGGAGTACATGGGAGGGAATAACACACAAACAAATCATAATGACACAGTACTAACTGAAGAAAATACAGGCATCTTATACTCTACAAAGATCATTATGAAATAAGGAAACACACAACATCGAGGGACAACAACTCATGTTAATAGTACCCTTAAATCCACCCCCTTATTAAACCTATCTAGATCTGATTGTGAAGGGCCAGAAACATGCTCACCAATCCCACTAGGAAGTGCAAGATTTTGAAATCGAGTCTGTGTTTGGTCCTTTCAGGCGTCTCGTCTCCACGTGGATCGTGGAGCTCCTGCGAGCTGCGCCACACCTCTCTCCTGAGGTGGGGGTCGGGGGCGGCTGGACACCGGCGGGCCTGGATGTTGGCGGGGTCGAGGATCATCGGCTCGACCCTGGTTAGAGGAGCCTTGGGCTGGCTCCCATCGCTTCTTCAGGTTCCTTTCCTCTCTTCTGAGCCGGGGTGGCTGGAAGGTTTCTTCGCTTGGGACCTTTATTTTTTTGTCTCTTCTCCCAAGCTGGGTTGATGCCCTCTCGTTCCGGCAATGGCCCGGGGATGGTCGATGATCTCCTGATGTGTTTCCCCGGGGCGGAACGCTGGTTTCGAGACGGCCTTTCCGATGTTGGCTTTCTTCTTCCTCCTGCGAGTGCCTCTTTCTTCTTCTGGGTGTCCGGATTCAAGCTGCGTGTTTCCAGCTCTCCAACCCGGCATGTTTGCCTGTGTGCCTGCGTGTCCTCCAGCTGCCAGCTCGCCCCAACTGCCGAAAAGTCTCTCCAGATATACCTTCCTTCCAGAGGCTTCACTTCCTGCCCAAAATCAGGTTAGTCTTTGTTTTATTTTTGGCAGGCTGGGAGCACAGTGGGGTAGTTATTATATTTAAAATGTCTTAAACGGCTGGTAACAGGCCCATTTCTGGTCTGGAATTACCTCCATTGTTTTGAATGTCCTGCTGATCTCGTTATCTAGTCCTGGGTGCTGTTCTCATGAATATGAAATTGTCCCCTTTTGTCTGGGGCAACATTTTGATGGCCTCTGTCTCCAGGCCGATCTTGACCAGATCTGCATCTAATCCATATGCATATGTGTGGGTCTGGTTTCGTTCTCTCAGAAACGGCTTCCAGAACTTGCTGTGGGTTGAATCCACAACTCTGTCTGAGGTTGCGCAGGAACCATTTTAAAGTGTCCCAATAAGCTGGTCACATGGTATGGTGGCCATTTTGTATGCCCCTTTTTCTGGGCTTCTTTTTAAAACAGTCTTTAAAATCATGGCATCTTCTGCCATTTGACCCATATTAATACAAAGTCCAATTTTGCGGATCCTACACCTTTCTATATATAGCCTGATTGTATTTGCTACATAACATCTGTCATACGTGCTCTTTATCTGCTTCATCATATTCGCTATCTCTTTCGTCCTACAGGGAGCCCTGACTTTAGTTGCCCTGCCTTTCTCCCTAGTGGGAATGTACCTCAACTGTACCTGAACTATTTCCTCTTTAAAGGCAGCCCATTGTTCCATTACAGTTTTGCCTGCCAATCTTTGATTCCAGTTTACACCGGCCAGATCCATTCTCATCCCACTGAAATTGGCATTTCCCCAGTTAAACATTTTTACTCTCGATTGCACCCTGTCCTTTTCCATAGCTAATCTAAACCTTATGATACTATGCTCACTGTTCCCTAAATGTTCCCCTACTGACACTTGCTGCACTTGACCCATCTCATTCACCAGAACCAGATCCAGCAATGCCTCCTCCCTTATCGGGCTGGAAACATACTGATCAAGAAAGTTCTCCTGAACACACTTCAGAAATTCTTCCCGTTCTCTGCCCTTAAGATTATTATGACTAAAGCAGCCCTGGTTGTTTGTTTTCAGGACTGCTTTGTGTCAGTGGCAGTCATGGGGGTTTGGGGGGGTGCGGCAGTGGGGAAGTGGGAGGAGTGGCCACTGCATGTCGTTCTGACATCGGTCCAGGGATGGTAACTAAGTGAACCTTGCATTAATAAGGGCTTCCCTGGCATCATGGGCAGCAACTTGAATAGCTGGTGCTGCACTGGCGTCGTCATCTTCCTCCTCCTTGTCTTCCCCACCTCTTATTCTTCCTCCTCCTTGTCTTCCCCACCTCTTATTCTTCCTCCTCCTTGTCTTCCCCACCTCTTATTCTTCCTCCTCCTTGTCTTCCCCACCTCTTACTCTTCCTCCTCCTACTTGGATTCATCCGCAGACAATCTGCGCCATGCGCCTTGTTCCCTTTGCAGCTCCAAACCTCGCTGCTGTGCAATGATGTGCAGAACGCAGCACAGCACGCCCATTCTGGACACCTTGGCTGGTGGGTACTGAAGGGCGCCTCCAGATCCATCCAGGCACCTGAAGCGCATCTAGCACATACTGATTGCTTGCTCAATGACACATCTGGTTGTCAGATGGCTTCGTTGTACCACTCTTGGGCTTCATTGGTCGGGTTTCTCATGGGTGTCATCAGCCAAGTTTGAAGGGGATGTCCCTTGTCTCTTAGCAGCCACCCCTTAAGTGTGCTTGCAGGTCAGATGATGTGAGGGAGCTTGGACTGCTGCAGGACAAAAGCAACATGGCAGCGCCCCAGGAATCTTGCAGAATGATAATTTTGTGGCTGCACACCAGCTGCACATTGATTCGGTTCACGAATAATCCTGGTTGATCTGAGGATGTGTGGATTGCCACGTGAATTACAGAGAAAGTTGATCAAGATAGTGCAGTAGATGCTATATATATGGACTTTCAGAAGGCATTTGACAAAGAGCCACACAAGAGACTTGTTAAGAAGATGGAAGCCCATGGAATTAAGGGGAAATTGGATATGGAATTGGCTCAGTTACAGGAAGCAGAGAGTAGTGGTGGATTGATGTTTTTCAGACTGGGAGGTGGTTTGCTGTGGTGTTCTCCAAGGGTCAGTTTTATGTCCATTACTCTTTTCAATTCTTATAAACGACCTAGACTCGGGTGTAGGGAGCAGCAGCAAATTTTGCAGATGCTGCAAAACTTGGCAAAGTAATAGATAATGATGAGGATAGTTATAGGCTTCAGGATGACATAGACAGAATGGTGAAATAGGCAGAAGCATTGCACATGGAGTTCAATGTGGAGAAGTGAGAAGTGATGCAATTTGGGAGGACTAATGTGGAAAGATAATATACAATAATTGGCTCAATTTTGAAAAGTGCAGATGAGCCGAGAGACCTTGCACAAATCCTTAAAGGTAGTGTTAAGTCTGTGTGTTCTAGTTATTGTTAATAAGAATCACTGCACACAGACCACAAGAGTAAATTCAACAGGTCTTTACTAGTCGGAGGTCAGGCTGAACTGCCCAATAAATCATTACACAGCACTTATATACCGGTGTGGTCACCACCGGTATTACAGTATACAGCAGCCAAGATAAAGTAGCGCATCTCTTAAAATAGTTCTCTTAAAGGTGGAACAGTTACATACACCACAATCCTCCCTTTTTAGCTTAACAGTATATATTCCCCATTAAACATAACATAATAACATATATACACAACTTCATGTAAAAACAGTTCACAGATTCAGTCTCTGAGGAGGCCTCCTGATCCGAGACGGATAACGCCTTTCAGGGGTCTCTGGTTCTCGTTGCTGGGGTGACTCATCTAGTTGATCCCCTATGGATAGGACATCATCATCAGGTATATTCGCTTCTGAGGTAGATGCTTCAGGTTCACTAACTTCCTCCACGGTTGTCTCTGTCGTAACCATGGCTCGACCCTTGTTCTCAATCCCACCAGTTGGTCAGCATGACGCCGTATTACATTTTCACCAACATCTACCGTGTACATCAGTGGTCCTTGTCTGGCCCGAATTGTTCCAGATTGCCATTTCTCGTTTTTATAGTCCCTGGCTAACACCGGTTGTCCTATTTCAAAACTCCGAGTGGGCTTGTTATTGATATGCTGGAACTGTTTGTTTTCGACTTCCCTCCGCACATTTGGTTTTAACAAGTCCAACCTGGACCGCAACCTCCTGTTATAGAACATCATGGCAGGACTTTGGTTTGTTGTTGCATGGGTGGCGTTTCGATATGCCAGTAGGAAATTGTCCACCTTGTGTTGCAGTGGAATCTGATCTTCGCTCATGGCCTTTATTGCCTTTTTGAACGTCTGTACAAACCTCTCGGCCAGCCCATTCGTAGCTGGATGATATGAGGCAGAGGTATAATGTTTCACCCCATTCTTCTTCAGGAATTTCTGGAATTCCTCTGACACGAACTGTGGTCCGTTGTCTGAACATATTTGCTCTGGCAATCCATTTCTTGCAAATATCATTCTTAGCACCGCGGTCGTCTTCTCCGAGGTAGTGGTAGTCATTTTAATTACTTCTGGCCATTTAGAATGTGCGTCCACCGCAATTAAAAACATGGAATCCATGAATGGACCAGCAAAGTCAATATGTACATGTTGCCATGGGGTTGAAGGCCATTCCCATGGATGCAGCGGTGCAATTGAAGGTGCATTTTGGACTTTTTGGCACCCTGAGCAGCTTTTTGTCAGATCCTCTATCTGTTGGTCGATACCCGGCCACCACATAAGCCCTAACAAGGCTTTTCATCTTGACTCCCCCCAGATGACCTTCATGTAGTTCTTTTAGAACTCTCTCTCTTAACTTAGGAGGGATAATCACCCTTGTTCCATACATCAATGTTCCCTGACAGATGGACAGCTGTTCTCGCCTTGCTGAGAATGCCGGTAACAGTGGATCACCATGGGCTGGCCATCCCTTTACTGTCAATTCGTAGACCCGGGACAGTGTTGGGTCATTCCTAGTCTCCCTTTCAATATTTGCATTGGTGACAGGTAAACATTCGATGATGGTCGAGTGAAATAACTCCACCGGGTCAACCGTCGGTGCCTCCTCCTCAGTAGGTAGTGGCAGGCGCGACAGCCCATCAGCATTACCATGCTGCTTTGTACCTTTGAATTCTATCTGATATTGATGTGCCCCTAGGAAAAGGGACCATCTCTGGAGTCTCTGTGCTGTCATCACCGAAACACCCTTCTTAGGGTTAAAAATGGATACCAACGGCTGGTGGTCTGTCAGCAGTGTAAACTTCTGGCCCTGCAGGTAATGATTAAACTTCTTTACTCCCCACACAAGGCTGAGAGCCTCCCTATCTATCTGAGCATAGTTGCGCTCAGCGGAGGTCAATGATCTGGATGCAAATGCGACTGGCCTTTCCAAGCCATTTGGCAACTTGTGTGAGAGTACTGCTCCAATACCATAAGGAGAAGCATCACAAGCTAAACGAATAGGTAGCGTTGGGTTGAAGTGAGCCAACACTTCCTCTGAGGTGATCAATGCCTTGCTTTTGCGAAAGGCCTTCTTACAGTCCTCGCTCCACTTCCATGGTACTTCTTTCTGCAAAAGAGCATTCAGCGGGTGCAGCACCATGGATAGATTTGGCAGAAACTTATGGTAATAGTTAATCAACCCTAGGAACGACCTCAACTGGGATACATTTTCCGGAGCGGGAGCCTTCACAACAGCTTCGATCTTATCAGGTGACTTGTGCAGCCCCTCCTGGTCAATGACATGACCACAGTACGAGATCCGTTTCTGAAAGAACTCACATTTCTGGCGATTAACTCGAAGTCCATATTCCTTCAATCTGGTGAGCACCAGTTTCAAATTTGCAAGGTGTTCCTCATCGTCATCTCCTGTAATCAGGATATCGTCCAAGTAACATTGAGTGCTTGGAATTCCCTGTAATACCTGCTCCATGGCCCTCTGCCAAATTGCTGGAGCCGAAGCCACTCCAAAAACCAGTCTATTATATCGATACAAGCCTCTGTGCGTGTTGATTGTGAGATACTGGCGCGACTCTTCCTCAACTTCCATCTGTAAGTACGCTTGCGCCAGGTCTATCTTATCTTGGTGAAGTGTTTCCCGCCAGACAATGAAGCAAAGATATCCTCAATCCGCGGAAGCGGATATTGCACCGTGTGAAGCACCGGATTAACCGTGATCTTGAAGTCTCCACAGATGCGGACCTTCCCCGGTTCCCCTGGCTTGTTACTCGATGAACGCTTCATGACGGGAACAATGGGCGTGGCCCACTCACTCCAGTCCACCTTAGACAGTACTCCTGAACGTTCTAGCCCTTCCAGCTCAGCTTCCACAGCAGGTCGTATCGCATAAGGTACCGGTCTGGCTTTGAAAAATTTTGGGTTTGCATGTTCTGCAATCTTGATTTTTGCCGTAATTCCTCTCAGCGTTCCCAGTCCCTGTTGGAACACCTCTTTAGCCTCATCCAATATTCTGGACAATCGTTCAGGTTTGACATCTTTTTTTCCGGACTCTACCGTTATTGCTTTTAGGGAGTGCCAGTCCATATTTATTTTCCTGATCCACTCCCGTCCCAGAAGTGGTGGACCTCCCTCAGGTAGTACATATATGTCCATTCCTTGGTGTTCTTTGCCCTTGTGTACCACCTTGACTTTTATCTTTCTGATGGGGTATACTCTTTGCCCCGTGTATGTCTGCAATACTATCTCCGTATCCCGTAGGGGAATATGTGTGAATAACCTTTTGTAATCTTGCTTATTCATGACCGTCAACGCCGATCCGGTGTCCAATTCCATCTTCACTTGGACTCCTGCTATCTGAAGTGTGACCCAGATAGTTTGTAGGTCAGCTTCCTTACTCACATTGTGAATTCTCAGACTACCCAGTTCCTTGCTGTTGGAGTCCGAATCCGAATTCTGTTCATCCGAACTCTTCTCAGCCACCTTATGTACCTTTCTGCACTTTTCCTGCGGTGACTTTTTGTTGCTGGTCTTCTTTCCTGACCGGCATACTTTAGCTATGTGACCAAGCTTGCCACATTTTCTACATTCCTGATTTTTAAACCAGCATTGGTTCTGATCGTGTGTTGTCTTTCCACAACGATAACATTTCGCTGTACCCAAAGCCATTTGATCTACGCTGAGTACCGCTGCCTTCAGCTGCATTTCCGCAGTGCCTCTCGCTGCGGCTTCGTGCGATGCTGCAATAGTGACAGCCTTATCAAGTGTAAGATCATTCTCTTCAAGCAGCCGCTTTTGTGTTCCTTCTTTCGACAATCCACACACGAATTTGTCTCTCAGTGCCTCTGTCAGTCTTTTCCCAAACTGACAGTATTTCGCTAGCTTACGCAGTTCAATTAAATACTCCGTGTTGCTTTCCTCTTTCAGTTGCGTTCTCGCATAAAATTTAAATCGTTCCGCTAACATCAGTGGTGTGGGGTTCAAATGATTTCTCAGGACAGCAACAATATTAGCGAAAGCCTGATCCGCCTGTTTAGCTGGTGATAGAAGATGCTTCAATAGCCCGTATGTCTTCGCACCCATTGAGTTTAGTAAGGTTAGTGCTTTATCTTCATCTGATATTTTATTTGCCTTACAATAAATCTCTATGCGTTCTACATACGTGGCCCAATGTTCAACATCGGGATCGAAATCGTTGATGTTACCACGCTTAGGCATCCTTGCAATCTTCTTGAGAAACAAAAATAATTTTTTTTTTTTTTTTTTTTTTCAAAATGGCGGTTTCCTGCGCTTGTCTTCTTCCCCCGCCTACGAAAATGGCGGCTTCCCGCGTTTGCCTTTCTCCCCCACTGGCTGTAATGGCGATTGCCGTATTGCTGCATTCGCCCTCCCCAGCGGTTCTCAAATCGTGCCTCCCAGCCCCTCTTGCAGTCCGGTCCTTTCCCCCGGCTGCGGCTGAGTTCTCCGCGGTTTTTAATTTTTTTATTTTATCCCGCGCCTCGCGGCCTCGGTAGCTGCCCGGCCTTTTTCCCCGGTCACGGTCGAGCTCTCTCTCGACGCTGTTGCGTCTCCCAGCCCTCTTGCAGCCCGGTCTTTTACACCGGCTGCGTTTGCATTCACCGCGGCTCCCGTGCCTTACGCTGCCCCAGTCTCAGCGCCTCTGGCCCCGACTTCTGTCCGGCTCTTTTCCCCGGCCGTGGTTGAGTTCTCCGCCCTTATATCCTCCGTTTTTCCCTCCCCTACTTCACAGCCAACGTGGCCGACTTGCTGCTCGTCGCTGATCGGCTTACCCACCACCGTGATAGAAGGGATGATCACTGCCTGTTGCTGATGGAAGGCTTCGTGTCAGGATTCTTCCTTGCTCTTCAGACCCGAGTCTTTTCTCAGCAGGATGATGAGGGCGGATGCCTCTTCTCGACGCCCGTTAAACTGCCTTGGATATATTTCTGCCACAGGGTAAGATCGTCATCATCGCCACTGTTAAGTCTGTGTGTTCTAGTTGTTGTTAATAAGAATCACTGCACACAGACCACAAGAGTAAATTCAACAGGTCTTTACTAGTCGGAGGTCAGGCTGAACTGCCCAATAAATCATTACACAGCACTTATATACCGGTGTGGTCACCACCGGTATTACAGTATACAGCAGCCAAGATAAAGTAGTGCATCTCTTAAAATAGTTCTCTTAAAGGTGGAACAGTTACATACACCACAGGTAGCAGGGCAAGTTGATAAAGTGGTTAAAAAAGCATATGAGTTACTTGGGTTTATAAGTAGCAGAATAGAATATAAAAGCAAAGAGATTATGTTGGGATGTTTCCAGGCATGATGGACTTCAATTATAAGGAGAGGTTGGAAAAGTTAGGACTGTTCTCCTTGGAACAGGAAAGGTTAAGAGGTGACCTAATAGAGGTTTTCAAGATGATGAGAGGTTTTGATAGCGTAGATTGAAAAAAGTTATTCCCTCTGGCGAGTGGGTCAATAACCAGAGGTCATAGATTCAAAATCACTGGCAAAAGATCTGAAGGGGAGGTGAGCAATGTTCATTTGAAGCTGTGTGGCCATGCAGCCCTCTGCAGCTCTCACAGCCTTGGTTTCATTGGCAATTTTCAGGAAAACCGGGGAACCAGTGGATGCGGCGATAAATTTGAAAGTGTGTTGAAATATCGCTCCTTTGAGCGATTAACATATGTTAATAGCTGTAGCACTTTCTCTTACTACTGTTCGGACCTCGAGAATTACGAATTAGCTTAACAATGACAGACAAGGATGTGATCAATAAAATTGGTCTTTTAATCAGACTATAGTTCAAAATTCAAGTGTACATAGTCAATAAATTTGAAGAACTCCCGGCAATAATTATGCCTGCAACTTATCAATTCAAAGTATATAAAAGTGCCCCTTTAATCATTCAAATGTACATAAAAGTACCCTCTTTAACTTTATCTAAGCCCATGTCCAATTCTCATACATACTCCTTCATTTCTGGGTGATCGGTCAAAGGAAACTATGAGTCGAAACATGAACTGGCCAGCTTTCTCACTTCAATCTTCCTCCTGCTTTGTCTTCTCTGTTCTTCTTCTCTCTGAAAACTCCCGCCACTGGGTTATAAGGCCTCGTTGATCATAAATTACTCTCTGCCTCCCTTGGATAGGTCTGTCCACTCCAAACCTTCCCTGATTGGAGTTCCATCCACATGACACATTCCTGTTCCTGTGTGTTGTGTATGTACCTTTAAGAGAGAACTGTTTTACAGCTCCTGTATACTGTAGTACCGGCAGTGACCACACCTGTATATAAAGCCGGAGCAGGCTTCTGTACTTCAGTCTTGAGACTACTCTACTCTAGTAAACACCTGTTGATTGTAAAGTTACAGCCTCCGTGTAGTTCTTGGGGAAACATCCTATTTAAAGAATCACGGATCTAACAGTGGCGACGAGGTTGATTTGAATCTGCCTGCAACTCTGCATTTCCCATCAAAGAGTCGCTCTGGGAGGACGGTGGAAGAAAGTCGAGGCCAGAAGCACGGGCGTCGACCACGAGCAACCATCCAGTCATCCGGCAGCAAGTGAACATCGCAGGAGTGGCTGTTGAGAGCCATGACGATCCAGCAACAGACTGGCAACAGGTGCAGCGCACACCCTTCCCAGACAGCGGCGGTGGGAGCTGACCGACGGCGTAGAAAAGCCGAGCAGCGTCGACAGGGTAAGAGAGAGGGTGAAGCGCACAGGGCACGGCCGGGGGTTAAAGGACCGAGCGGCGTTGAGGAAAAACAAGCAGAGAGAGAGAGAGGGTAAAGCAGCAGCTGGGTTCAGGACCGAGCGACGGCAACAGGAAAGGTGCACAGGAGAATGCGCAGAGCACAGCCAGGGCTCAAGGGCTGAACCGCATCCACGGGGTGAAGAAGGGAGAGTGCGGGAGATGCCATTGAGCCACGGAGAAGAAGGGAGAGCACGGGAGACGCCATTTTTTTTAAGCCGCAGCGGAGAAGAAGGGCGAGCGCGGGAAGGAAGGAAAGCGCGGGAGACGCCATTTTGTTCCAGCGGAGAAGAAGGGAGAGCGCAGGAGACGCCATTTAGACAGTTAAATTACACCCAGGGATGGCGAAGAATGGCAGTATCACGGCGTTCGACAATGAAGTCGAAGATTGGGTGACATATGTGGAACGCATTGAGGTGTACTGCAGGGCGAATGAAGTGCCAGATGCTAGGAAAGCACTGGTTTTGTTAAATTCCATGGGTGCAAAAACTTATGGCTTACTGCGAAACCTGATAACCCCAGAGAAGCCCGTGGAGAAGAATTTCGAAAGCATAGTAGAAATCCTACAGGACCACTTAAGCCCCACACCGCTGCTGATAGCAGAAAGATTTAAGTTCCACAGAAGGAACCAGCATAAAGACGAAAGTAATGCTGAGTACTTAACGGAACTGCGCAAGTTATCAAAACACTGCCAGTTTGGAGCGGGACTATCAGATACGTTAAGGGATAAGTTTGTGTGTGGGCTTCAAGGTGAAGGAACCCAGAAACGGCTTTTATCAGAAAAGGATCTTACGCTGGACAAGGCTTTCAGCATGGCAGTATCACACGAAGCAGCCGCACGGGGCGCTGCAGAGATACAACGGAGACCACAAGAATACGGCACCAATGAAATGTCATATGGAGCAGGGAAGTGTTATCGCTGTGGCAGAACAACACACGATCAGAAGGATTGTTGGTTCAAGGACCAAGTGTGCAGACAGTGTGGAAAAACAGGACACATAGCAAGAGTCTGCAGGTGAGGGAAGAAAACCAATAGCAAGAAATCTCCACAGGAGAAGTACAAAAAGGTACATAAGGTGATGGACAGTAGTTCCGACGAACAGGGAAATGATACAGACTCCGGAAGCAAGGAGCTGGGCTGTCTGAAACTACATAAGATAACCAAAATGGAGGATCACCAGACTATCTGGGTCACACTCAAGATAGACGGAGTCCAAATGAAAATGGAATTGGACACTGGATCAGCCCTAACAGTCATAAACCAAAGGGACTACAAGCGGCTATTTCCACATATACCCTTGAAAGCTACAGAGATTGTCTTGAAGATGTACATGGGCAAAAAGTCTACCCCAAAGGAAAAATAAGGGTGAAAGTGATATACAAAGGCCAGGAAGTACCTAAAATGGACCTATATGTATTGCCAGATGGAGGACCACCACTACTAGGACGTGAATGGATCCGGAAGATACAATTAGATTGGCATTCCATACAGGCACTGAAGGTTGAGGCCAAAAAGGATGACGACGCCACACCTGGACGACTGTCAAAAATGCTAACTGACGCACAAGAAGTGTTCCAGGAGGGACTCGGAACACTAAAAGGCATAACAGCAACGATTAAAATAGAGGAAAATGTAAGTCCAAAGTTTTTCAAGGCCAGACCGGTGCCTTATGCGATCCGACCAGCCGTTGAAGCAGAGCTGGAAGGGTTGGAACGTTCAGGAGTACTGTCCAAAGTAGACTGGAGTGAGTGAGCTACACCCATCGTCCCTGTAATGAAGAGGTCGTTGAGTAATACGCCTGGGGAACCAAAGAAGGTCCGCATCTGTGGGGATTTTAAGGTGACAGTGAACCCAGTCCTTCACACGGTACAATATCCGCTTCCACGGATTGAGGATATTTTCGCCTCGCTATCTGGAGGTAAACACTTCACCAAAATTGATCTGGCCCAGGCGTACTTGCAAATGGAGGTAGAAGAAGCCTCAAAACAATACCTCACGATCAACACTCATAAAGCCTCTATCAATACAACCGACTGGTGTTCGGGGTAGCATCGGCTCTGGCTATTTGGCAAAGGGCAATGGATCAAGTCCTGCAAGGGATTCCAGGGACCCAGTGTTATTTGGACGACATCCTGGTCACGGGCGAAAATGACAGTGATCACCTCGCCAACCTGTAGAAGGTGCTCACTAGATTAAAGGAATATGGGCTACGAGCTAATCGCCACAAGTGCGAGTTTTTCCAGAAGCAGATCTCGTATTGTGGCCACATTATTGATGAAGAAGGGTTACATAAGTCTCCTGAAAAGATTGAGGCAGTAGTCAAGGCTCCAGCACCGGAAAATGTGTCACAACTGAGGTCGTTCCTCGGGCTGGTAAACTACTACCATAAGTTCTTACCAAATTTGCCTACAGTAGTACACCCACCGAATACCCTACTACAAATGGGGTACCATGGAAGTGGAATGACGAATGTAAACAAGCTTTCCAGAAGTGCAAAGAATTGATCACATCAAAAGAGGTGTTGGCCCATTTCAACACAGCACTACCAATTCGTTTGGCATGTGATGCATCAACCTATGGTATTGGAGCGGTGCTGTCGCACAAATTCCCAGACGGGTTGGAGAGGCCAGTAGCCTTTGCGTCTCGGTCACTAACCTCAGCCGAGCGCAACTACGCCCAGATCGACAAGGAGGCCCTCAGCCTAGTATGGGGAGTAAAAAAATTCAACCACTATCTGCATGGGCAGAAGTTCACCTTGCTGACTGACCACCAACCACTTGTCTCCATCTTTAATCCAAAGAAGGGCGTTCCGGTGATGACTGCACAACGGTTACAAAGATGGTCCCTTTTTCTAGGGGCGAACCAATATGAAATAGAATATAAAGGCATGAAACAGCATGGAAACGCTGATGGGCTATCACGCTTGCCACTGCCTACTGTGGAGGAAGCACCAGCAGTGGACTCTATCGAGATATTTTATTCATCAATAATTGAACGATTGCCAGTAACTAACACGGATATAGAGAAGGAGACCCGCAATGATCCGACACTGTCTTGGGTATATGATTTGACGGTGAGGGGATGGCCAACACATGGCGACTCACTGTTGCCAGCATTCTCATCCAGAAGGGAACAGCTGTCAGTATGCCAGGGGACAGTGATGTGTGGATCCCGAGTGGTAATTCCACCCAAGTTAAGGGAGAGAGTGCTCAATGAGCTTCACGAAGGTCATCTGGGAGGGGTAAAAATGAAAAGCCTTGCTAGGACTTATGTGTGGTGGCCGGGGATTGATCAGCAAATCAAGGACCTAACCAAGAGCTGCTCAGGATGCCAGAAGGTCCAAAATGCACCACCACATGCCCCTCTACACCCATGGGAGTGGCCCTCCTCTCCATGGCAATGGGTGCATATTGATTTTGCTGGTCCATTCATGGACTCAATGTTCTTAATAGCAGTGGATGCACACTCGAAATGGCCTGAGGTGATAAAAATGTCCGCAACCACTACAGAGAAAATGATTGCAGTCCTACAGACCATATTTGCCAGGAACGGCTTGCCAGAGCAGATTTGCTCTGATAATGGACCACAGTTTGTGTCCGAAGAGTTTCGGAAATTTATGAGAAGGAATGGGGTAAGGCATTACACATCCGCCCCGTATCATCCAGCCACAAATGGATTGGCTGAGAGGTTCGTACAAACCTTTAAAAAGGCGATAGAGGCCATGTGCGATGATGAAATTCCACTACAGCATAAGGTGGACAATTTCCTGTTAGCCTACAGAAATGCGACACATGCAGTTACCAACCAGACCCCGGCCATGATGTTCTTTAACCGAAGGTTGAGATCTCGTCTGGATTTGCTCAGACCAAATGTGCGAAGAAATGTTGAGGATAAACAATTCCAGCACATCAATGAGAAGCCGACAAGAGCTTCAATGTAGGACAACCAGTCTTGGCCCGTGACTACCGAACAGAGAAATGGCAACCCGGAACGATATGCACACGGCAGGGGCCATTAATGTACACAGTGGATGTCGGGGAGAACATTGTGAGATGCCACATCGACCAGATCTTAGCGTCACAGGAACGAGTCAACCCCATGTCTCGCGTACCTGGGGATGAACCCGACATACCTCAGAAACAGTAGCAGTGGAAACTGATGAACTAACTGACGAAAGGGGGCCAGAATCGCCTCCGCACCAAGAACAAGAACCTCAGGGAAGGCGCTATCCAGAAAGGATCAGGAAGCCGCCCCAAAGACCGAATTTATAAATGGACTATTTTCAGTTAATGTTGCATGTTAAAAATGTTAATTGTTAAATGAATGTTATGGTACTGTTAATCTAAATGGGGAGGAATTGTTGTGTATGTACCTTTAAGAGAGAACTGTTTTACAGCTCCTGTATACTGTTGTACCGGCAGTGACCACACCTGTATATAAAGCCGGAGCAGGCTTCTGTACTTCAGTCTTGAGACTACTCTACACCTGCTGATTGTTAAGTTACAGCCTCCGTGTAGTTCATGGGGAAACATCCTATTTAAAGAATCACGGATCTAACACTGTGAGATGTATGTCCTCCCCTTCTTGTCCAGGTGGCCTCTCAACCAAAGAACACATACTGACCACCATTTTGTGTCTTCACAAACAAAGAACACATGCTGATTTCTTACATTTTAAATCCATCCATTATCATCTTACAATTCGTTCGCAATTTCGATCTCCACACGATAGCAGCGGTTTTATTACACTTTTCAGAATCTTACATAGCTAATCTGCTGCTCCCGAGGAATTTTGTCACAAAAATACTACCTGCAATTAAAATAGCAGATTTTGCCTTTCAATGCTAAATTCAAAGTAATTTTTCGGCATCTGATTGATTGATTGGGCAATATTTGGATATTTTTAGTCACAAATGTTATTTTCCTGAATAATCGTCTAGATTGTAGAGCACAAGGTCCACTTAGGGGTTAAAAAAAGGTCCTATAAAATCCACAAATTGCAACACAAGTTCAGAAAATCCCATAGGCAATATTAGCAGACAAACACTTAACAGAGTAAAATTTCCATGGGGCTTCCCTGACCTCCTGCCGTAACTTTGATGTGAGATTGTTAGAAATGCCGAAGAAATGGTGTAACTGCTTGTTTACACCATTTTCCAGGGATTTGACTGTTGTTCCGGTGAAGTTACGATGGATGATCTGGAGAACATCCATGGAAATTATTAACAAGCATGTTTATTTTATGTAGGCTAAGGCTTCTGCTGATCCAGCTGACAGAGGAATGTCAATTCAAACATGCTAATCCATCATCCATAATATTGCCAACATAATTCCAAGGCTCATATCTTAATAAAATGTGTCAACATACAGTTATTTGGCCATAATCGGCATGCTGATCAAATTGGGTAGATGTATTAAGTGTATTCTGTGATGCAGTTATGGAACTGAATTAAGCCTGTGGGACATGTTTATTTTTTATCACTGCCTGCATTTGCTCTTCATCTGTAATTGTGTGTGAATAACACTTGCACAGCATCATATTTAAACAAGTGCATAAAGACCAAATGGGCATTCTGGCCGTGAAAATCAGTACCTTAGTGTCGGCTGTTAAGGCCAGTTTTGGCAAAAAATGGTGGCCACCTTGCTTATGCCATGCCCGGCCCAGTCTGCAGCAGCCGCCAGTTTGGGCAGGTCGGCAGTGCAGTCGTTGCCTGCGTTCGCCAACAAATGCTAATCAGTCAGATTGTGACAACAATCAGCGATTTGATGCATGTTGCTTCTGGACTGCACGCTCTCTCCAAAACATGAACAGAAGGAATCCCCCCACCAGTGTTATTTAAAGGGATCGCCAACAACTTGCAGGTGACTTACTTTTTGATTTCTACCGGCTCTGCAACTATTTGGAGCTTTCTAGAGTTGTTTAAAGTTGGTGAGGTGACAGGGAGTGGTGCTGCAAGTGGAGAAGGCCTTGCTTCTGATTCCAAGGGTTCTGGTCAGGCCATTTGCTCCCAGTCATGGGTGCTCTATTTGTCATCCCCCTTGGCCTGCAGCATGACAAGGAGATGGAGCAGAGGCAGCAAAGAAGAGGAGGGAGGAGGAGGAGGGTCAGGAGGGCTCTCAGCAGGAGGTGTTACCCACCTAGGGTCGTCTGAGAACACTTCTACCTGCACTTAAGCCAGGAGCAGTGCCTTCGGAATCTCTGTTTAACCAAGGAGGTAGTCATAAAACTCTGCCACATCTTGGAACTAGACCTGCAGCCTCAGAGCAGGGCGATGACAGGCTGTCAGTGGCATTTAAAGTCAACCTAGCCCTCAATTTTTTTGCTACTGGAACCTTCCAGTCTGGAGTAGGAGACATAGCTAACAAATCCCAGTTCACCATCCATTGCTGCATCCGGGAGATCACAGAGGCTCTGTATTCCAGGAGAAGGGACTTCATTGTCTTCTCTCTAAACAGAAAGAAGCAGGATGAGCACGCATGTGGCTTTGCCAGGATATCTGGCTTCTCCATGGTGCAGGGTGCCATCGTCTGCACACATGTGGCTTTGTGGGCACCGCATATCAATCCTGAGATGTATCGCAAACACAAATGCTACCACTCACTTAATGTGCAGTTGGTGTGTGACCACGCATGGTGAATGCCTCGTATCCTGGAAGCAGTTATGATGCCTTCATCCTGTGCCAGTCCGGTGTGCCAGCAATCTTCCAGCCAGCACATCGAACCTGAGGGTGGCTGCTCAGGCTATCCACTCTACACCTGGCTGATGCCTCCCTTCCACAACCCCACCCCTCATGGCCATCAATCATATAATGAGAGGCATGCTGCCACAAGGAACCTCATCAAGCAGACCACCGGGGTGCTAAAGCAATGGTTCCGCTGTTTTGACCACTCAGGAGGAGCCCTCCAGTATACACTGGAGCGGGTGTCCCATTGCGTGGTGGTCTGCTGCATCTTCCACAGCTTAGCCATCATGAGGGAGCAGCCCTTGCCACCTCGCATTCCACGACCACTTCAGGAAGAGGATGCGGAGGAGGAAGGGAGGAGTCAGGCAGAAGATCCCCATTCCGGATCGGCTGTCCGTGAATGCCTCATCAGAATCCGGTTCCCCTGAATGAAACCCCAGATCCACATTGCTCACCATTTCCCCACCTTACCATTCCTCTGTCACGGAACATCACAGCACTCTCTTGGGCACAAAGCTGAAATGGGAGTCACCACAAAACAAACATTCCAAACATAGTTTATCAATGAATCAATCCAAAACTACATAACAAAGTCAACTAAACACCCTTGTGACTTCCCTTAGTGTCTGTCTTTCGTGTTTGTTTGCCTACTCTAATGATCTTACACAGTGCTACCCCAGTGGCTACAGCATGGCTGGTGGAAGGCTGCTGACTTTCAGTGGGGGACACTGCAGATGGCCTTGGAGGACAACCTCGAGCAGCTCTGAGCCAGAAGGCCCAGCTGTAGACTGCACCACCTTGACACGGACAGCAGTAGTCTGGGCTGGCTGTCTCACAGGCAGCAGCAAGGGCACTGGCGGAGTGGCAGGGGTGGGAGTATGAAACCTGTCATCCTGAGAGAGGACCTCAGGTTTCAGCCTCGCCGATCGCCACAGCCTCAGTGACGGCCCCTCCAATGATCTCCAGCGCAGTGAGGTTTTGAAGACGTGCTTCCCCTCCACCTGTCTGCTGCTGCTCACAGCAGTAGTGAGCCACCTTAGCCTGCAAGAGAAAGGGAAGTGTGTCAGTGAGTGTGGTGCAATGTGTTTGGGTGACCTGCCTGTCATAGCTGAATAGATCGCAGTGTGTGCAAGGTGTGAGATGTGGGTGTGCGGCTTGCAGCAGTGGTAAGTGTGTGAGGGAGAGGTGAAGCTATGATTGTGAGATATGAGTTGTGATTGCTAAAGATTGTTGGTAGGTGAGTGATGGACGTATAGCGCATTGAGCAGTGTGTGAGGGTGGTGGTGCAGATAGTGGGATCTGGCATTTGAAGATGCATTCACTGACCTTGACCACTCCTGTGAGGTCATTAAACTTCATCCTGCACTGAGTCCAGGTCCTGTGGGCAACACACTGGCACTGACAGCTTGTGCTATCTCCTCCAAATAACTTCTGCCTGGAGGGCCTCCTTCCCCCCATTGGGTAGAGCACCTGTCTTCTTCTGTGTACACCCAGGACCATCCAGTACTGCATCAGAGAATCACCTTGTCCTTTCACCTGTTGAGCCTTTGCTGCATCCAGAGTGACAATGAGGTTCTTCTGCAACAAAGCACACCCCCTTTAAGAAGTGCAGCGAGACTCAGCAAAATTTTATTGGCCAGTAAACTGCACCCGATACTGACCCCACTCTTGAGTGCTGAGCCAACCAACACTGCCTTTAGCGCTGAACACAGCGCTCCAATACTGTAAATGAGCAGCCAGCACAAATTTTGCACAGGCAGATCGTGTTTCATGCTTTTTCAGGCCTAATCCAAATTCACCCCCTCTTTGTTCAGTGTTGAAGCATCAATTATATCCTCTATTTAGCAAAGAACAAAAGAACATAAGAATTAGGAGCAGGAGTAGGCCATAGGCCCCTCAAGTTCATGGCTGGTCTTTTATCTCAACTCCACTTTCCTGCCTGATCTCCGTATCCTTTGATTCCCCTAGAGTCCAAAAATCTATCTATCTCAGCCTTGAAGATACTCAATGATTCAACATCCACAGCCCTTTGAGGTACAGAAGTCCAAAGATTTACAAACCTCTGACCTAGAAAATCAGGGGTTTAGTGAATCCATTGCCGCCAGATTCAGGAGAAAAAGTGGCGGCCACCACTCTTCCAGTGGGTCCTGCGACGGCCACCATTTTCGGATGGCCAGCAGCACTGACGATGTTGGTGTTCGCCAAAGTTATGGAGATTATGCAGATCGTGATGTCAGTGAGTGCGCAACGCTCACTTGACACCTGATTGGCGAGTTTTGACTTCGCTGCTCCACTTCCTGGTATGCGACCTCACCAAGCAATTCCTGATGGTCAATGCCTGCAATCCTGACAGCAGTCATGGTGCCTACATCCTGTGCCAGCAATCTTCCAGCCACCACAGCAAATGTGAGGGTGGCTGCTTGGAGAAAAGGGCTATCTGCTGTCCACCTGGCTCATGATGCCCCTCCGCAACCCCACCACTTTTGCCCAGCACTCATAAAATACAAGCCATGATTATCATCAAGCAGACCATCGGGCTACTAAACCAATGGTTGCGCTTGGGAAGAACCCTCCAGTATTCAGTGGAGCGGGTGTCCCATTTTGTGGTGGTCTGCTGCATGCTTCACAACTTGGCCATCATGAGGGTGCAGCCCTTGCACCAGGGATTGTGAGACCACCTTAGAAGGAGGATGAGGAAGAGGAGGAGGAGGAGGAGGAGGAGGACAAGGATGATGAGCAAGAGGAAGAGGAAGAGGAGGGAGGGAGTAGGCAAGCAGTCAATTCTTCTTCTGGACGGGCTGTCCGCGAAAGTCTCATCAGACTCCGATACCAATGTATGAAACCCCAGATTCACCTTGCTCACCACATCCCCATCATTCCATCCCTCTGTCATGGAATATCACAGCACCTCCTGGGCACAAAGCTGAAATAAGGGCCACCACAAAAGATTCCAAACAAAATTTAAAAATTTATTCGCAATCAGTTGACATATACGATGTAAACTTCATTCATCAAACACACCATCTTGTCTGCATCCACACGTCTCTTCGGGAGTTTTCCAACATTTCCAGCCTGGAAATCCTGGGCTCCAAGCTCTGTGCAGGGCCCCGTGCAATGTTGGAGGTGGACTCCTCCATGCTGCTTGACATTGCCAAGAGGCTCTTTGGCAGGCTTGCCATTGCACCTAGTAATTCGGTGTGCATACCCATTACCCTGCTTCTGAAGGCTGCCCCACGAAGGTCCTCATCTGAGTCCTGTGCAGCAGAACTCGCGCGTGAACTCGCCCTCTGAAGAGCTGGCTCCTTTCCTGCTGCAGCCCACTGGTGCCCTGTGCCTCACCCTGTGCAGATCCTGCCTCTACACTAGCCTCTAAAGTGTGCCCAGTGCCTGTTTCTCAGCTGGTGTCTGTGAGTGACAGATGCAGTGACGCTGTGTCTTCTTGTTATTCTCCCCCCTCGCTCTCCTGCATCACCTTGGGGACATGCTGCTCAGGTGCTTGCTCTTGATTATCTGAAAGCAGAAAGGCACAAGATTCGGTTTAAGGTGAGGGGAGGGGGAGGCAAGATATGCATGCATACAGCACCAGCAACTTGAAAGTGAGAAGAGATTATGGGATGAGGGGTGTAGAAGTGCCTTACTTCTTAGCTCTGGGTAATGACTCAATACACACTTGGATTCATCAGACGGACAGGCCTTTTATTTCACTTCTTGCAAGGGGAATCAGCACCTCTACTCAAGGGGTGAGGCTACTATTCCAATGATACAGCGTAAGCGTTCCATATTTATACAGTGTAACAAACAAGTTTAATTGACATTCCTTTGTTCCTCTATCAGGATACATTTTAGATTAATCATCAGGTATTAATGACATTGTGACAGAAGGATCCTGGACACATAAGTCAACCGTTAATCTATAACAGGGCATGAATCGTGTAACCGGAGGTCCTCTTTAATCTTAATCATGTATTGGGGGCTAGGTTTGCTTACGGTCACAAGTTGTCAGGTCACTGGTTACATCAAAGGAACTCATTATTTCACTTCTACATTCTCATTAGGTGGGCAGACATCTGTTCTTGGCTGTAATCCGAGTACGTGCAATAGCTCTAGTTACACATCGACACTTGCCCAGTGTCAAGTCTGAAAACTTTTACCCAGCAAGCACTTGAAATTAACCCCTTATATCATGTAGATTTCCTCATTCCCCCCTTTTGTCCTTTCTAAGGACAATCTATTTCGCTAAGTTTAAGAAACTCTACATCAAAGGTCTCACCCTTAATATCCTCATATTCAGACATCATTGGTACTGGAGGAGTTGACGTTAATAAGGAAAGGACTTTTGTACACAATAATTTTAAACAACCAATCAATAAACTAATTAAAATTATTATCATCACAATTGCAATTAAGGCTTCCAAAATTTGCTTTCCTAGTGCTCCTCCCCATCCTGAAATCCAATCCCACATGGACCACAGTTCAGGTTGACGTAGTTTCTCTACAGCCTCCTTTATGTGGCTTACCAGGTTGGTGATATTTTCTGAGCTATCTGGGATATAGGTGCAACATTCGGTTTTTATGATTGCACATGTGCCCCCTTCTTTTGCCAACAAATAGTCCAGAGCCATGCGGTTTTGTAAGGCAACAGTACGCAAAGCCACCATTTCTGCGTTTACATCACTAAGAGCATCAACAGTATCATTGGCTATTTGTTCCAACACTGCTGCCATGTTTATAGATTCTCTTGCTAACTTCCCTGTTCCATACCAGGGAAATGCTATAGCAAAGAACCTTTCAGTTTCTGTAATGGCTCGTTTTACTCGTGTCCCAGGGTAGCTATCCAAAGATGAAATATGATGTATATAGGGCACTACATATCCCAAATAACATGACCCAGTCCAATTTTGTGGTAACCAAGGGTATGCTCTATGCCCACAGATGAAGTAGGTGTTATTATAGGCTTCAAATTTGTTCCATATCTGGTGCATCATTCCTATTCCTTGTTCTCCTTTCCAGATTTTTTTACTAGTCAAATTTTGTACTGTGGACAGGTTCCACCGTCCCCAATAGGGCCATTTGACTGCACCCGGTGGTTTAGTAGTAGTTTTAGTCAAAGTGTAGTTACATTTGCACTCACTCCATCCAACCATCAATCCTTCTCCATTGTCGTTTACCAGACAGACTTCTCCTTTTGTTTTATTTACGGTTCCCATTGACGTCACTAATAGACTCTCTGGATTCCTTTGATTATTATATTGGGGATGAAACCACCCTTCAAATTTTATAAGGTTGTATCCTGCATCTTTCCATTCATTTTCCAATTGATCTGGGTTTAAACCATTTTGGGACACTGTACCAGGGGCATCCTCATTGTTCCAGGTAGTATTAGATTGTAATAACCACCCTACCATCTCCTCCATTCCAAAGGGAATGGGCCGTAGGGGTATTCCACCCTCTGCATGTATAGGGGTGTGACTGCATATCCAGCATTTAGTAAGGTTCTGTCTTTTGGCATACAAATAACTCATGTATAGCCATGCTTGTTTAACAGCCTTCTTCCTCTTCTTCCCTGTTTCTTATCTGTCCTATTAAGTTTTCTTTTCTGAGTGGCTAATGTTGAAATAAAGGGCTGTGTAACTGGATTGTTACAAAACATTGGCCTGGCCATCAGGGCCAGTCCTCCCTTTGGATTACCACTACAGATAACTCCTTCATTCGCAATTCTTTCACTTGGTGACACAGTATCGGGGCATGTAGCCCATAGCTTATCAAGCTTCTGTCCACTATCTTCTTCTACTATCTTATTCTGCCTAATCCTAAGACTCAGGGGTTGATACGGGGGTACCTGCATAGTGTGATCCTGAAGCTGAACCTTCATAGTCTCGTTATAGCATATAATATAAAAGAAATCACTGTTTAAAAGTACACATTCTTCTATGCATGGTTTGCCCTTCAGGGGATCTGGGTAAATCAATATGGCAGTTTCAATTATCGTTGACAAAGGGAACAGTCTTATTAGAGTCCAAATCCAGTTCATCTTGGCAATGTATCGTCTTCAACTGATGCCTTCTTACAATGGAACGCATGTATCCATGTTGGTCGCTCCTTTACTTTTACAGCGGTGTTTGTGGTCAGGAGTACTTGAAGGGTCCCTCAAATCTGGGTTGAAGGCCATTCTTTCACTTGAAGATTTTTATGTAGACGTTATCTCCTGGCTCGAAAGTATGGCACTTTCCTTCAGCGGGATCGACCTGGGCTTCCTTCACCTGTTGATGGAAACTAGAAATGCATTTGGTTAGTGCAATGCAATAACTCAACATATCTTCCTCCATTTTATGAATGTCCATTTGTTTAGTTGTTAAAGGTGCCGAAAAGGGCAATCTTTGTGGTCTTCCCATGACGATCTCGTGAGGCGACAACCCTGTAGTTCTGTTGGTAGCAGACTGCATTGTCATTAAAGCTATGGGTAACAAATCAACCCATTTAAGTCCAGTTTCTTTACACAGCTTTGCAAGCTTGTTTTTCAGCATCCCGTTATATCTTTCCACTAGTCCAGCCGACTGTGGATGATAACTGCAATGGAGGTGCTGGTTAATCTGTAAGGCTTTGCATAGTTCCTTAATCAATGTTCCCGTAAAATGGGACCCATTGTCACTTGACAGTTTTGCTGGCATCCCAAAGCGAGGTACAATGTCCTTCAATAAGCATTTAGCAACAGTAGTGGCGTCACTCTTTCTACAAGGAAACGCTTCAATCCATCTTGAAAACATATCAACAATAACTAATACATATTTAAAGCTCATACACACAGGTAGTTCAATAAAATCCATTTGCAAGTGTACAAAAGGGCCCATGGGGTTTGGGTGGGATGCGGGCTGTACCTTCTTTATTTTCCCTGCATTCATGGTCTGGCAGATAGTACAATTTTCACATATTTGTTTTGCTAACTTTGAGATTCCTGGTGCATACCAGGTCTTGAGGATATAGTCCGCCATCCCCCCTTTGCCCGCATGGGTGAATTTATGAACACATCGGGCAATTGGTGATAGTAATGATTTGGGTGCCACCATGCGGCCGTCATGATGAACCCATAAGCCGTCAGTGTTTTTTTAAAACAATGATTAACAACCCATTCCTTTACTTCATCAGAACTGGCCCTATTTTGATGGGTCAGCACATCATCTAAGGACGGGGGCTGCGGTATCTCTGGCTTTTTCCTAACAGGGAAGGCTGAAAATTGTCGTTCAGTACTTGATATAGCTACTGACTTAGCAGCGCTATCTGCAGCAGCGTTTCCAAGCGCAACCTCGTCCAAATGCCCCGTGTGCGCTTGGCACTTAATAATTGCAATCTGTTTACGTCTCTGAATAGCTAGTAAAAGATTTTGCACTTCTTGTGCATTTTTAATCTGGGTTCCCGAGGAAGTCAGGTAACCGCGAATTTTCCAAATTTGTCATGCTCATGTGCAATAGCGGTCTGGTTATTTCTAAATAGTTCAATAGCCAGTCATTCCTAGAAAACGCTTCATTTCTCTTTTAGTTTTTGGCAACGATGTGTTGCAAACGACCTTTATTCTATCCGGCGTTAACTCCCTGTTTTAACAATGATTCCATCACTGGCTCAATTCCTTTTTCTGCTTTCTCTGACAATGGATACTGTGCAGCTGGATTAATTGTAACTTTATAGGGCTGTGCAGTCTAATAGTTAGGAGGTATTTTAAATTTAAAAATGGCTGATAATCTTGTCCTGTTTTGTCATAGCAGGCCGTGCAGTGCAATTTTGAATGCCATTTAGCAAATGATTGTAGCATTCATTTTGCACAGCAAGTCTCTTCCACATAAATTCATAGAGACATCTCCTGATAACAGAAAGGAGTGTTCTTCCTCAAATTCTTCTACTTTTACTGTGAGGGGAGTCGATTGATTCAAGCGTTGTAGTATTCCAGCCAATCCAGCTATCGGGGTATTTTTCCCATTAATAGGCATTCCTTCAGAATATCCTTTCCCTAACACCGAAAAGGTTGCTCCTGTATCTACTAAAATGACATAGGTCTCCCAGCTATTTGCATTTTAATTTCAGGTTCGCTGCGTGAATGTAAAGAAACAACGGGCATTTGGTGGTCTGTGGCGCCTGGGGCTGCTGGTGTCAGTCAGTAATTCTGATCTCTATTTCTCCTAAATCCCTGTCCGTTTGTAGGGTAACCTCCTGACTGGTCCGAAAAAGGGTTATGGACAGTGAAATTAGGACCTTTATTCTCTAACGGAGGTCCATTATTGGAGGTTTTGTTCTGACGATTTTTCACAGGGCATTGGTTTGCCCAATGTCCAGGTTGTCCGCAATTGTAACAATTACCAGATCGTCCATACCCTCTTACTCTACCATGTCTTCCTCTATATTCCCCTCTATTCATCCTTCTATAGTTACCTTGTTATAGGCAAGTAATTCTTTCTATGTTAAATGAACCGTCTGAGGGAAAGGGTCTAGTCTTATTTACAGTCCATTTGGACCAATTTGGTAGGTGATCAATGGATGATTGACCAGTTCTTTAACATAAAGGCTGCTGGCGTGCCTTTCTCGGGTGGCTTACTGGTGCTAGCACCCATTTTAGCAGCTTAAATGGTTCACTTAAAACAATCTAAACTCCCGTGACAATCCGTGATCTGCGTTGTACAGATCAGATTAATAAACTATACATACGTATCA